>NW_026040070.1:0-12500 GCF_023375975.1 Astyanax mexicanus
TTGATGCCTCCAGCATTTGGCTGGTTATGGGATTGTTGGTGGGATCAAGCAAGAAAGCCTTAATAGATTTGATGTCGGGGTCTGCGTCTTGTAGCGTGATCAAATCAGCATCTGTGATTTCTGGATCAATGGAGACCGCAGCGCAGGGTGGGATTTCTGTTGTTGAGGTTTGTTTAGCTTGTGATCTAGTCACGGCTAAAACAGTGGGGTTGGGTTGGGTTGGGTATTTCAACGGGTCAAAGACCCATGAAACTCCTTCCAAGGCACCTCTTTTGGCCAGTGAATCAGCTTGATCATTGTATGTCTTGTCTGTCCCTGGGACACGTGAGTGTCCCCTCACCTTTTTCCAGTAGACAAGCATGTCATGCCGAACTACCAGGTAGTCCGCGGCTGTGAACAGCTCTGTGTGTTTGACTGCTTTCCTGCCAGATGTGAGAAAACCTTTGGTTTTCCAGATTGGCAAGTGACATGTGAAACTTAGACGTGCGTAGTTGGAATCTGTACAGATTACCAGGGTTTTTACCCCCTGGTCGATAGCAAGTTGAATTGTGATGAGTATGGCAGCGATTTCGGCATACTGAGAAGTTTGTGATCCTAGTTTGAACTGTTGTGGTTCGCAAGGATTGTCATCAAGCCAGACGATTCCTGCACCAGCTTTGAGGCCTTCTTGGTCATGTTGGAAAGAGCATCCATCTACGTAGACCGTGGGAATGTTTTCACACTCCTTGGGGTCAAAGTAACGATGGTTTGTGGGTTTCTGGGAGGCGAGATTGGGAATGGGCACTGATGTGGCCGGTATGTCAGTTTCGCACCGCTGACATGCCGCCAGATCAGTGCCTAGAGGTAATCTCGAGTTTTGCGCATAGCGCACCTCAACCTCAAAACTTTGTAGGGCCATTAACCAGGAGGCGACTCGTGCGTTGGTGACCACACCTTCTCGAATGCGCTGACTGTTGAGAAAGACCACTGGCTGGTGGTTCGTTTCTACAATGATCTTTTGTCCCCCAAGGTAGTTGGAGAAGTGTTTCACTGCCCAGACCGTGGCCAGAAGTGCTTTCTCACAGTCAGAGTATTTGAGTTCCGGAGCCATCAAAGCTTTGCTTGCATAAGCCACCACTCTCTTGTCTTGATCGTGTACCTGGTATAGACCAGCACTCACACAGTGCTCTGAAAACCCAACTTGAAGGTAGAATTCTCTGCTGTGGTCCGGATAGGTTAAACAGGGTGCCGATGCCAGTTTGTCTTTGAGGGTTTGCATGGCTTGTGCCTGGGCCTCACCCCAAATGAAAGGTACATCCTGCTTTAACAGCTGGTACAGTGGCTTGGCCAGTTCCGCAAAGTTTTCAATGAACTGGCGGGAGTAGTTGCATACCCCCAAGAAGCTGCGAAGGGCGTGGATGGTTTTTGGTTCCGCGATATCCACGATGCCTTGGGCACGACATGGTTGCGGGAGAACACCATCTGGACCAACCAAAAGGCCCACATAGTTGACCTTAGTTTTGCACCACTGACATTTGGCTAGGGATATTTTCGCACCTGCTTTTGTGAGCTGATCTAGCACATGATCAATCTCTTCCAAGTGAGCATCGAGAGAATTGTTCCGGATAAGAACATCGTCAACATAAATCAAGGTTCCTCGTTCTCTTGCATCAGGACAAGCTTTGTTGAGAAAGATGTTGAATTCAGCTGGTGAATTGGAATATCCGAATGGGCAGCGGGTGAATGTAAATTGATGGCCGGCGAATGTGAATGCCAGTTTGTGTTGGTCTTCCACATGGACCGGAATGGTCCAGAACCCCGATGCCACATCTAAGGTTGAAAAATATTTGGCATCTCTGACCCTAGGGAGTTCTTGCTCCAATTGGGTCATGGGCCATCTAGAAAGAGGGACCTGGTCATTTAGGCGGCGATAGTCAATAGTCAGACGCCATTTGCCATTGGGCTTCAACACCGGCCAAAGTGGCGCAGAGTAGGTGCTGTTGCATGGTCGGATTATTCCTTTGTCTAAGAGATCATCTATGATCTCTTGCACCGGCCCGTATGATGCAAGTGGAATCTTGTATTGGCGAACGTAGGCAGGAGCAGCGTCGGGATGCGTCGGAATACGAATCATATGGATGTGGGTCAATCCACAATCCATAGAATCTTGAGAGAAAGACGCGCGATACTTAGTCAGCACTGTTCTGAGCTTTACACGCTCTTCGTCTGATTGCAATGCATCCGCATCTAACAGCATTTGCTGTAGTTGCTTCTCAAACTCTGTTTGAGTTGAAGGAAAACTGTCGGCCTCCTCCTTCTGCTTCACCAGGACTGTGTTAGTGCCAGGTGATGGGACAGAATCGAGACTAAGGACAGTGACTGTATCCAAGACCATTTGGTCCCTGTGGGTCAGATCAATGCGGTACAACGCATCTTCATTGGTCTCCAAGACAGGAAAAATAGCAATTGCCCCAGACGGTCGGGTGTATAATGTCTTGGACTCTTGCTTTGGGAGCAACTGCTGAGGAATCGGACCGATGACTGGAAGCCGCAGTTCAAAGTCATGAAATTTGGTGCTAACCAGCCAACCCAGTTCTGTGAGTTGGGGAATCACTATGTCCTGGGTTGTACAATTTTGAACGAACAAGTAGACTGACCTAGCACGTAACTCCACAAGAGGTGTGGCTTCCACGGTCAGACCAAGATCAAAGAATCGATGTGAGGGTTGGAACAGTGCATGGGGGTGACATAGTTGTTGTCCAGGTAGGATGGTCAGGTAGAGGCCGATATTTTTGGTATTTGCCGGTAGGGTGATGGCTTGGTTGTTTGCCACCTGACAAACTTCAGGTATGGTCTGACCCGAGTGCAGATACTCTGGCTCAGGGGAAGAGCCATCTGCCTGAGTGTTTGTGAGGGACCAAAGGATGTTATTGATGGTGTCTACCTGAACATCCAACCTGACCAACACGTCACCGCCCACATAGATGGAGTGAGGTAAGTCTGGGACCACAAGGAAAAGCTGGGTGAACTCTTTCTTGTTCCAACGGACAGTCAAAGAACAAGTGCAGACTGCCGGCAAGGTGGGTTGAGGAACGGGCCCAAGCGGAAAAGCTCCCTGGGATTGAATGAAATGAAAGCTAGCATGGGTTGCCGATAATGAGTTTACTAAGTCTTGGCTGACTGCGGATTTGTCCGACCACAGGGCGATGACCACGTCATCCACCTGGAAGTCGTCCAATGTGACCCCCTTCTCCACTCTGGGACAATATTCCCCAAGATTTTCAGATGGGACCATGGTACACAAGAAGGTGTCACGTTGTTCCAAGACTGAGCTTGGAGGCCAAGAAGGATTTGTACACTGTGAAACGGCGGCTGTAGGCCCTTCCTCAATCTCCATAGGAACCACGGGGTCGATCAGTTCCTTGCCTGGTTGGAAATGTCCACAAAGACGGTAGCACTGGATCTCCTCCTCACGAGAGGGAAGAACAGGAAGGGGTTGCCGAACCTGCGCCCAGATCTTAAGACCTTGGAAGTCGATAAGGGGCTCGAACCGATTAAGAAGATCTTTTCCTGCGAGGAATGGGATGGACTCCAAGGGAGACACATGAATTGGATGAACAACAGTCACGGGCCCAATCGTAAGTTGAATTAGGGCCATCGAATGTATGGTGATGCCCGTGTGTGAGTAGGGCTGGATATTGAGAGAACAGTTACTCAGCTGTATCTCCCTATTCCGTCGCCGAGCGGATGCCCGCACTCGGTTAAAAAGGGACATGGACATCAGTGTGATGTCTGATGCCGTGTCAAGAAGAGCATCTTGCACAAATTCATCCTCCAAAGTAGTAGCAAGATAGAATTTTCTGGCCACCCCCCTTTCGCTCAGATGGCCCAAGAACTGTCGGAAAGGAAGCTCCCCCCGAATTAGAAATGGGTCTTCTTCCTTGAGAGAGTGGTCAGTGTCTAGTTCCACAACTAGGACTGCACTAGGTGCAGTGTCTTGGGCATGCTCCCAAGTAGCTCGTTTGGGGTCTTTTTCATGGGGAGCAGTGCTCGACTGCTCCTGGATGTTGCGCCCTTGGTTGAGGTTACCCCTTTTCTCCTTGCGCATTTGGTTAACCCATTGCAGGATTAACTCAAGATCCCCTGCCTCCAGGCCGTTAAGGGTTTTGTCAAGTGATGATTTAGGGCTTTTTGCAGTCTGGTTTGGTCCAGAGTGCCTGTTATTCCCATGATGGTGTGGCCTGCCACCACGTTGATGGTGGGAGGCTCGACCTCGATGGGGTCTGCCCTGGCCGCGATTCACCTTATAAGTAGGTGAGCGGCGTCGCTGTGGATCGACCTGCTGACTTTGGGCTGGTTCTTGTCTATAGGGTCTGGACCCGTGAGTCTTATCTGTTCCCTGGAAGCTGTGCTTCCCCTCTAGTTCCATACAAGGGTTACTGGCTACTGCAAGGACCTCGGAGTCGTTTTTTTTACCCAAACTTTGCTGAACTTTTGCAAAGCCTCTAAGAGCTAGATCTCTTAGCTGCCGACTAGTCAGGGTGCGGGGACAAGCCGAGACACCTAAATGGTGGCTGGTTGAAGGATGGAGGTTCTGGACAAACAGGACCTTGAAATTTTCGTCCTCCTCCATCTCTGGTTCATTCTTGAAGCCAAAGTAAGCGCGCCTGAGGCGATAGTAGTACTGTTCGGGACCCTCCTGCCTGTTCTGCCTCACCGTGAATGCAGCGGAGAGGCCTAACTGGGTTGAGAAGCTAGAGAATTCTGCCTCCAATGCTTGGCAGAGAGCCCTATAGTCCCCCCTTACGTGTGGTGGTTGGCGTTCAATGAAACTGCTAACGTCGCGGCTGGATGTTATTTTAATGAGATAGATTCTGTCGTCTATGGTGGCCAGAGGGAAGCGCCGTAGATAGTAATCAATGTCATTTAGATAAAGGTGGATATCATTAGGGCAGCCAGGCTTAGGTTCAAACCGGCTGATATTGCGGGCAACTTTATCCAAATCTCTATCTGAGGGTGTTATGGGCCTGGCCATATCTGCATTTGTTTGGGGTCGTCGGGTGTGTTCAGATTCGTCCCAGCCAAACAGGGTCCGGTTCACATTTTTGGGGCCAGCCGGTTCCGGTTTGACTCTGATGGGTGATCGAGGAGCTTCAGCTCCTCCCTGGTAACCCATGGAAGTTACGGGCGTAGGAGTATGTACCTCCGTCTTAAAGAGATGTGGGGTCGCTGGTCTACCCTTTGTTGGGCTTACCTTTGGCCCCCGTGAATATGTCTCATCCCGTTCTAATCTGAACTCTGCCAACTGCGTTTCTGCATCCCTTTTTTCTATACGAGCTAATCTTAAAGCACTCATAGCCTGTGTTAGTTCAGCCTCGAGTTCGGTCTGTTGCTCCTGGGCTTCCTCCAGCTTACCTCGTGACTGGATGGCAAGCTTTGTGGCTGTTGCGGCCTCTTCCTGCAGTGACTTTACTTTATGTTCAAGGGCTTCTTGTTGGGATTGTATCTCTGAACCAGTATTATGCCATTGCGCCAATTCGTCCCTGAGTTTTTGGTTAGTTTGCTGGAGAGCTGTACAGTGGTTAGTAGCATGTTGCTCTCTCTCTTGTGAGAGTTGGAGTTGTCTCCAGAGTATGAGGGCCATTTTGTACACGGTGTCTATTTGTTCTTTTATTTTTAGGGATTTAGTTAGGTGGTCGTCCACACAGCTAGTCATCAAACTCTGAAGGTGGGCATCATCTGCCTGTTGCACGCCTTCAGCATAGTCTGGAATGCGGCAGCTTACTAAATCAAGAAGAGTGGCTTCTACTTGGTCCACCGACTCTGCCTCGCTGAGGAGCGGGGACCCTGCCTCTCTTGGAGAACTCATTTTGACTTGACGAGGGTCAAGCGATGCGAGCTGTATTGGAAGCCAGTCCCGGATGGGTGACTTAGCACTGCTGCTGAGATTGGAGAGATTGATGCTAGGGTAACAAACTTTGATGCGTAGTCCCTAGTGAATCTAATAAGCCAAAAGTGTAGTTTTTTTTTTTTTTTTTTTTTTTTTTTTTTTTTTTTAATGGATAATTATTATTTTAATTTTATTTGGGTGACCTTGGATAGGTATAAGTTTTAATAGTTTTGCATAAAAATTGTCAAATACCTATTAGTAATTAATTAATTTGTTAACTAGGTGGTAACTGGCAAGGTTTGAATGACTGTGGATGCATTAAAGATAGCACTGCTGTCACCAACACCACAGTCAAATCCTGTCAAAAACCAGCATAGAGCGGATGTATGTATGTCTATAAGGCTTTGATTTATTTAGAAATTCAACGAAGTGACTCAGACAGAGTCTAAGCTACCTTCAGTATTAGCGAGCAGATTTTTATTTTTTTTTTATTATTATTATTATTATTATTATTATTTTTTTTTTTTATATATATTTTTATTTATTATTTTTTATATGGCTAAATAGGATAAGGATTGTATGCCTGTATTTAGAATAACAAGAAGAAGTGGATAATATGTTTGACAAAACAAAATAATGAATGGCTACTATGGATTACCTAAATAACAGGTATTTATAGCAACCAATGATTATAACTTGAATGTTTAAAAATACTGGATATTATGGTTAGCTCAAATGAATATATTTAATGTAAGCAATGTGAGTAGAACAGCTGACAAGCAAGTTAGCTTTGAGAGTTGACACTATGTTTGAAGTAGGATGGCTACATAGAACAAAATATTGAATTATTACAATTGAGTTATCTAAATGTATCTATTTGAAGTGAATTCTAATTTGAATATATACTTACTAGTAATTAAGAATGGAAATGGCACTTACTAGTATTAATAATAACTAGGACGATACAACATTTAAAATATAACAGTAACCAAGCAAAGAAAGCAGGGGAAGAGGGTATCTCGATTAAGGTATGCCAAAACTCATATGAAGCCAACACCAACCACACGTAAACACAGTTTACTACAAGAATTTCCCAAAATAGCGTATAAATGAACTGCAACCCCCTTTAACCTGAGTATTCACCCAAACGACCAGAAGAGGGCAGTGTAGATATAGCTTTACCCCTAGAGGCACGAAAAGGTAAGACAGCCTTGAGGCAAGATGTAGCTGATACAGTTGACCACGAGATGGCGACTAGAGGCCACTGGTGGGGAAGGCTCCGCCTACCGGTGACACAACTGAGTCCCGCCCCCTTGAGTGGGAGGACAAACCTCAGCTCCTGAGAGCTCAGTTGCTTTCAAGCTTTGTGGGGAACACAACGGTCTTGCTGACCTTAACACAGAGACACAGAGAGGAACACAGCACGCAGGGATTTACTTCACACAGTCTGAGTCAAGCGAGGCTTCCGCTGAGGGCGTGATCCTCGCCCGTCGCGTTTTCGCGACTGTAAACCTCTCTACCACCTAAAAGGATAGCGTTACGCCGCGGTTTGCAAAGCCGCGGGGCACACGAGAGGGTCCCAGTACGACCGGGGTGCGGAAATCCGCGCACACGGGCCATTTAAACTGGGAAGCGGGTTTACTGCACTGGAAATCCGCAGCTACAGCAACCTCGCTGAGGCCTTTACAAATAGCGCTGATATAATTCACGTGATAATAGTTGTCGGCTGAGCCTGTTTAGATACCCCGGGTAAATGTAAAGCACCAATAATAGTGATAATGAAAGCAGACGTACAGCGGCGTCTACAATACACACACGCACTCACACTGATCGGCTCTTTGGCGGTAATATGAGGCGTTTCACAAGTGATTACCAATGCTCTTTAAAACACATACACACAAAGGAGTTGGATATATATATAGATGTATATAGATGTGCGCGCACACAGACAGAGGAGTGACCCGGTTAGCTTTCGCCAGCCCGCTGGCGTTTTACTAACGCGGAGCGTAAGGTAGATATTTAATAAACACAACACACCAATACGTTTTCTTAACTCCGTGCTTTCTCCCGTAGATCAGAGATGTGACGATCGCCCCACGTTGGGCGCCAAATATGTAGTGGTTACAATGGATACCGAACTATTTACCTGATATCAATATTAATTTTAATATTAATATTAAAGGTTAATAGGGCGCCAGTAGCGGCTAGCTACAAAATTTATATTTAACCTCAGGGTGAGTTCTTGTCGGTTTCAGAAAGTCTTTGAACCACGGGAGGAACACACTTAAGTCAACAATTGGCTAAATCAAGTAATGTTTATTTAGAATAAAAGTAATACATGGATATATGCAGAATTAGATAAGGGGCATAATTCAAACAACAATTTGAGAGTGAAATTCAAGCACGCTGATGATAACAGTCTTACAACCAAACCTTCTCATCGCATATATGAATAACTCAAAACACTTTAGACCCAAACAACAGAAATGTATAAGTAGATAAAAATAAACAAATCAATACCCAGTTTAATATACCAAAGGGGAAGTAATTATGATAACCCACTAGGAGATAAACCTAAATATGGATAACTAAACCCACTATAAGAATATTAGGAGATTAAACAAGATTATAAGTGATTATATACTGCTATAAACGAACTAACTACTAAAGAAGCAAAAACGCCCTAAACCCAAGCTACTTGAGTTAAACTAGGTTACATTAGAACTATGGAACTGACAGCGATCACCACCATCTCAACCGGGAATAACTATAACTGAGAACTTAGCAAGACTCAACCTAACCAGACCAACAGAACGCCACCAGAGAATTAGAGATTTAACCAGCGCCTCACTTTGCGTTGACCGGCCTCGGGCAACCGGTGTCGTCTCTGCCGCGAAGGGAACCGTCGGTGTCGACCGCCAGGAAGGGTAGCTCGATCCAGGTGGCCAAGCGGGTTCTTCAGGTGGACTTCACGGTGCAAGCAGGGCTTCGGTTCCAACGGCAAGCGGGAGCCTCGCTCCGGACAGCTGATTGATCAAGGGTTCTCTTCGCGTCTGGGTCTGGTCGGGCGAGCGACGTATAACGCTAAGTATGAGCGGTGAACTATAGGCAGCTCCGTAGCGCTAAGGTGGTTCAATAGCTGGAAGCACCTAATTCTCTAATTCTGTTGATAATCGCTGGACTTGTGTTAGTCAGCGCGGGTGCGCTGCAAGCGCAGCTAGAGCTAGGATCTATGACTCACGAACTTAAGAATCACTAAGCTGAATCTAAGAGAAAGTAAAACCAAAAGAGAGAGTACAAAATTCTAACTAAAACTCTAAGTTAAAATTACTTTAAAAAAAATTGAACTTAACTAAACCTAAAAAGCGCACGAACTCCGAACTGCGAACCACGAACTACTACTGAATGAACTAACATCCCCCTTTATTGGAAAACACGTTCCCTTCGTGACGCATTGGCCCTAACTTGTGATAGGTTTCCTAACTGCAAGTATAATTTCTAAAAACCCAATCATCTTCCAGGTAGGTGGAGTCTTGCCTAGACGACTTCCCCCTTTTTTTCTTTATTAACTTAAACCTTAACATTCTTAAATGATCAAATTAAACCATTGCTTATTAAAATGTACTTTGACATAGACAACCCACAATTTCCCCACATTCACCCACTGTTGCATAGCATTTTAGTGATATGAATAAACATCTCAGAACTGAAATCCTAACCAGACAATTAGATAATCATAGTTGATTTTGAGGTGTAAGAATGGAAAGAAATATAACACATGACCAGGGAATACACTAACTCACACGCACCGGACTCTTAGAAAGGAAAGAAAGAAACTCGTTATGAACTCCAAACTCATTAATTCAAGATCTAGTTATTAACCTGATTAAAGTATTGTGGAAACATGCCCTGATAGCTTTTAAGTAATTATTTTAACCAGACTGCTAGTTTGTTGCCCTCCGTGTTCTTTTTGTAGTTAATGTTCATTCACGTCTTAAGAACACATTTTGTTTTTAATGTTTTAACATTTTTCAGCCTTAAATTTCCCTTTTGAAATGGCAGACTCGCCTGTGTATTCAAAGATGTAAATCTGTGGCCGTCGTAATTCACACCTCTCCCCCACTAAGGAATGCAGGTCCTATTGCTCTGGTTAACATCATTTCAGAACCCTTTAAATCGGAAATTCACTATACCTTTATACTTTTATGCTTTGCTCTTTACTAAACCGGAAAATGTATCTATATAACCAACACAAAAGTTAAAACTACGCTGACTAGTTGCAATAGTTCAACCAATGACAAACAAGACATAATTCTTCAGCCTGGAACCTGTAGAAGAAAATGAAGGTAAACCTCAAAATTGTTCTCTTGATTAGAAAGTGTTTCATCACATTGCTTGATACCCTGCTTCTCACAATATTAGAATTAACCAACAGTTATTTAAGTTATTGTAAAAGCATATACATATGTAATTTTTCGATCATAGCCTCGTGCTCCAAGAAAAGTTCCTTTCTTCTCCTGCGGGTGGCAGTATTGTCTTGTTAAATGGTCCACGGGTCCTTGACCAGTTAAAGGGTCAAACTGCGTGTGTGTGTGTAAATTAGTGTGACTGTTTAAGAGGTGTGCTCCGAAGATAGCGGATCAGCAGGTGACATGTTAATCCCCAAGGTTTATGGGTCTTTGTTCGGATGCTTTTAGCGAGACAGATGTTTCCAGCAAATGGTCGTAAAAGTCGTTAAAGTGTTATCATTCAAGGTTGGGGGGATCCCCCTCTGCTCTCCAGTGGAATTTCTTAAGTGGATCTAAGAGTGTGATTTCACAATGAGACATCAGGCTATCTGCTACAACAAACTAGTAATGTATAACAAGACCATGGTAATGGAAGCAAGAGGGGAAAAGCTTACAGCACCTGGTATTCCCAGGTGGTCTCCCATCCAAGTACTAACCAGGCCAAACCCTGCTTAGCTTCCGAGATCAGACGAGATCGGGCGTTCTCAGGGTAGTGTGACCGTAAGCCATTGCAGAGCTCTCATCAAGACTACTTATGCAACTTCATCTATGTTGGGTTTCAGATAACAAACTAGTAATGTATAACAAGACCATGGTAATGGAAGCAAGAGGGGAAAAGCTTACAGCACCTGGTATTCCCAGGTGGTCTCCCATCCAAGTACTAACCAGGCCAAACCCTGCTTAGCTTCCGAGATCAGACGAGATCGGGCGTTCTCAGGGTAGTGTGACCGTAAGCCATTGCAGAGCTCTCATCAAGACTACTTATGCAACTTCATCTATGTTGGGTTTCAGATAACAAACTAGTAATGTATAACAAGACCATGGTAATGGAAGCAAGAGGGGAAAAGCTTACAGCACCTGGTATTCCCAGGTGGTCTCCCATCCAAGTACTAACCAGGCCAAACCCTGCTTAGCTTCTGAGATCAGACGAGATCGGGCGTTCTCAGGGTAGTGTGACCGTAAGCCATTGCAGAGCTCTCATCAAGACTACTTATGCAACTTCATCTATGTTGGGTTTCAGATAACAAACTAGTAATGTATAACAAGACCATGGTAATGGAAGCAAGAGGGGAAAAGCTTACAGCACCTGGTATTCCCAGGTGGTCTCCCATCCAAGTACTAACCAGGCCAAACCCTGCTTAGCTTAAGAGAACAGACGAGATCGGGCGTTCTCAGGGTAGTGTGACCGTAAGCCATTGCAGAGCTCTCATCAAGACTACTTATGCAACTTCATCTATGTTGGGTTTCAGATAACAAACTAGTAATGTATAACAAGACCATGGTAATGGAAGCAAGAAGGGAAAAGCTTACAGCACCTGGTATTCCCAGGTGGTCTCCCATCCAAGTACTAACCAGGCCAAACCCTGCTTAGCTTCCGAGATCAGACGAGATCGGGCGTTCTCAGGGTAGTGTGACCGTAAGCCATTGCAGAGCTCTCATCAAGACTACTTATGCAACTTCATCTATGTTGGGTTTCAGATAACAAACTAGTAATGTATAACAAGACCATGGTAATGGAAGCAAGAGGGGAAAAGCTTACAGCACCTGGTATTCCCAGGTGGTCTCCCATCCAAGTACTAACCAAGCCAAACCCTGCTTAGCTTCCGAGATCAGACGAGATCGGGCGTTCTCAGGGTAGTGTGACCGTAAGCCATTGCAGAGCTCTCATCAAGACTACTTATGCAACTTCATCTATGTTGGGTTTCAGATAACAAACTAGTAATGTATAACAAGACCATGGTAATGGAAGCAAGAGGGGAAAAGCTTACAGCACCTGGTATTCCCAGGTGGTCTCCCATCCAAGTACTAACCAGGCCAAACCCTGCTTAGCTTCCGAGATCAGACGAGATTGGGCGTTCTCAGGGTAGTGTGACCGTAAGCCATTGCAGAGCTCCCATCAAGACTACTTATGCAACTTCATCTATGTTGGGTTTCAGATAACAAACTAGTACTGTATAACAAGACCATGGTAATGGAAGCAAGAGGGGAAAAGCTTACAGCACTTGGTATTCCCAGGTGGTCTCCCATCCAAGTACTAACCAGGCCAAACCCTGCTTAGCTTCCGAGATCAGACGAGATCGGGCGTTCTCAGGGTAGTGTGACCGTAAGCCATTGCAGAGCTC
>NW_026040070.1:17500-22500 GCF_023375975.1 Astyanax mexicanus
TTCTCAGGGTAGTGTGACCGTAAGCCATTGCAGAGCTCCCATCAAGACTACTTATGCAACTTCATCTATGTTGGGTTTCAGATAACAAACCAGTAATGTATAACAAGACCATGGTAATGGAAGCAAGAGGGGAAAAGCTTACAGCACCTGGTATTCCCAGGTGGTCTCCCATCCAAGTACTAACCAGGCCAAACCCTGCTTAGCTTCCGAGATCAGACAAGATCGGGCGTTCTCAGGGTAGTGTGACCGTAAGCCATTGCAGAGCTCTCATCAAGACTACTTATGCAACTTCATCTATGTTGGGTTTCAGATAACAAACTAGTAATGTATAACAAGACCATGGTAATGGAAGCAAAAGGGGAAAAGCTTACAGCACCTGGTATTCCCAGGTGGTCTCCCATCCAAGTACTAACCAGGCCAAACCCTGCTTAGCTTCCGAGATCAGACGAGATCGGGCGTTCTCAGGGTAGTGTGACCGTAAGCCATTGCAGAGCTCTCATCAAGACTACTTATGCAACTTCATCTATGTTGGGTTTCAGATAACAAACTTGTAATGTATAACAAGACCATGGTAATGGAAGCAAGAGGGGAAAAGCTTACAGCACCTGGTATTCCCAGATGGTCTCCCATCCAAGTACTAACCAGGCCAAACCCTGCTTAGCTTCCGAGATCAGACGAGATCGGGCGTTCTCAGGGTAGTGTGACCGTAAGCCATTGCAGAGCTCTCATCAAGACTACTTATGCAACTTCATCTATGTTGGGTTTCAGATAACAAACTAGTAATGTATAACAAGACCATGGTAATGGAAGCAAGAGGGGAAAAGCTTACAGCACCTGGTATTCCCAGGTGGTCTCCCATCCAAGTACTAACCAGGCCAAACCCTGCTTAGCTTCCGAGATCAGACGAGATCGGGCGTTCTCAGGGTAGTGTGACCGTAAGCCATTGCAGAGCTCTCATCAAGACTACTTATGCAACTTCATCTATGTTGGGTTTCAGATAACAAACTAGTAATGTATAACAAGACCATGGTAATGGAAGCAAGAGGGGAAAAGCTTACAGCACCTGGTATTCCCAGGTGGTCTCCCATCCAAGTACTAACCAGGCCAAACCCTGCTTAGCTTCCGAGATCAGACGAGATCGGGCGTTCTCAGGGTAGTGTGACCGTAAGCCATTGCAGAGCTCTCATCAAGACTACTTATGCAACTTCATCTATGTTGGGTTTCAGATAACAAACTAGTAATGTATAACAAGACCATGGTAATGGAAGCAAGAGGGGAAAAGCTTACAGCACCTGGTATTCCCAGGTGGTCTCCCATCCAAGTACTAACCAGGCCAAACCCTGCTTAGCTTCCGAGATCAGACGAGATCGGGCGTTCTCAGGGTAGTGTGACCGTAAGCCATTGCAGAGCTCTCATCAAGACTACTTATGCAACTTCATCTATGTTGGGTTTCAGATAACAAACTAGTAATGTATAACAAGACCATGGTAATGGAAGCAAGAGGGGAAAGGCTTACAGCACCTGGTATTCCCAGGTGGTCTCCCATCCAAGTACTAACCAGGCCAAACCCTGCTTAGCTTCCGAGATCAGACGAGATCGGGCGTTCTCAGGGTAGTGTGACCGTAAGCCATTGCAGAGCTCTCATCAAGACTACTTATGCAACTTCATCTATGTTGGGTTTCAGATAACAAACTAGTAATGTATAACAAGACCATGGTAATGGAAGCAAGAGGGGAAAAGCTTACAGCACCTGGTATTCCCAGGTGGTCTCCCATCCAAGTACTAACCAGGCCAAACCCTGCTTAGCTTCCGAGATCAGACGAGATCGGGCGTTCTCAGGGTAGTGTGACCGTAAGCCATTGCAGAGCTCTCATCAAGACTACTTATGCAACTTCATCTATGTTGGGTTTCAGATAACAAACTAGTAATGTATAACAAGACCATGGTAATGGAAGCAAGAGGGGAAAAGCTTACAGCACCTGGTATTCCCAGGTGGTCTCCCATCCAAGTACTAACCAGGCCAAACCCTGCTTAGCTTCCGAGATCAGACTAGATCGGGCGTTCTCAGGGTAGTGTGACCGTAAGCCATTGCAGAGCTCTCATCAAGACTACTTATGCAACTTCATCTATGTTGGGTTTCAGATAACAAACTAGTAATGTATAACAAGACCATGGTAATGGAAGCAAGAGGGGAAAAGCTTACAGCACCTGGTATTCCCAGGTGGTCTCCCATCCAAGTACTAACCAGGCCAAACCCTGCTTAGCTTCCGAGATCAGACGAGATCGGGCGTTCTCAGGGTAGTGTGACCGTAAGCCATTGCAGAGCTCTCATCAAGACTACTTATGCAACTTCATCTATGTTGGGTTTCAGATAACAAACTAGTAATGTATAACAAGACCATGGTAATGGAAGCAAGAGGGGAAAAGCTTACAGCACCTGGTATTCCCAGGTGGTCTCCCATCCAAGTACTAACCAGGCCAAACCCTGCTTAGCTTCCGAGATCAGACGAGATCGGGCGTTCTCAGGGTAGTGTGACCGTAAGCCATTGCAGAGCTCTCATCAAGACTACTTATGCAACTTCATCTATGTTGGGTTTCAGATAACAAACTTGTAATGTATAACAAGACCATGGTAATGGAAGCAAGAGGGGAAAAGCTTACAGCACCTGGTAATCCCATGTGGTCTCCCATCCAAGTACTAACCAGGCCAAACCCTGCTTAGCTTCCGAGATCAGACGAGATCGGGCGTTCTCAGGGTAGTGTGACCGTAAGCCATTGCAGAGCTCTCATCAAGACTACTTATGCAACTTCATCTATGTTGGGTTTCATATAACAAACTTGTAATGTATAACAAGACCATGGTAATGGAAGCAAGAGGGGAAAAGCTTACAGCACCTGGTATTCCCAGGTGGTCTCCCATCCAAGTACTAACCAGGCCAAACCCTGCTTAGCTTCCGAGATCAGACGAGATCGGGCGTTCTCAGGGTAGTGTGACCGTAAGCCATTGCAGAGCTCTCATCAAGACTACTTATGCAACTTCATCTATGTTGGGTTTCAGATAACAAACTAGTAATGTATAACAAGACCATGGTAATGGAAGCAAGAGGGGAAAAGCTTACAGCACCTGGTATTCCCAGGTGGTCTCCCATCCAAGTACTAACCAGGCCAAACCCTGCTTAGCTTCCGAGATCAGACGAGATCGGGCGTTCTCAGGGTAGTGTGACCGTAAGCCATTGCAGAGCTCTCATCAAGACTACTTATGCAACTTCATCTATGTTGGGTTTCAGATAACAAACTAGTAATGTATAACAAGACCATGGTAATGGAAGCAAGAGGGGAAAAGCTTACAGCACCTGGTATTCCCAGGTGGTCTCCCATCCAAGTACTAACCAGGCCAAACCCTGCTTAGCTTCCGAGATCAGACGAGATCGGGCGTTCTCAGGGTAGTGTGACCGTAAGCCATTGCAGAGCTCTCATCAAGACTACTTATGCAACTTCATCTATGTTGGGTTTCAGATAACAAACTAGTAATGTATAACAAGACCATGGTAATGGAAGCAAGAGGGGAAAAGCTTACAGCACCTGGTATTCCCAGGTGGTCTCCCATCCAAGTACTAACCAGGCCAAACCCTGCTTAGCTTCCGAGATCAGACGAGATCGGGCGTTCTCAGGGTAGTGTGACCGTAAGCCATTGCAGAGCTCTCATCAAGACTACTTATGCAACTTCATCTATGTTGGCTTTCAGATAACAAACTAGTAATGTATAACAAGACCATGGTAATGGAAGCAAGAGGGGAAAAGCTTACAGCACCTGGTATTCCCAGGTGGTCTCCCATCCAAGTACTAACCAGGCCAAACCCTGCTTAGCTTCCGAGATCAGACGAGATCGGGCGTTCTCAGGGTAGTGTGACCGTAAGCCATTGCAGAGCTCTCATCAAGACTACTTATGCAACTTCATCTATGTTGGGTTTCAGATAACAAACTAGTAATGTATAACAAGACCATGGTAATGGAAGCAAGAGGGGAAAAGCTTACAGCACCTGGTATTCCCAGGTGGTCTCCCATCCAAGTACTAACCAGGCCAAACCCTGCTTAGCTTCCGAGATCAGACGAGATCGGGCGTTCTCAGGGTAGTGTGACCGTAAGCCATTGCAGAGCTCTCATCAAGACTACTTATGTAACTTCATCTATGTTGGGTTTCAGATAACAAACTAGTAATGTATAACAAGACCATGGTAATGGAAGCAAGAGGGGAAAAGCTTACAGCACCTGGTATTCCCAGGTGGTCTCCCATCCAAGTACTAACCAGGCCAAACCCTGCTTAGCTTCCGAGATCAGACGAGATCGGGCGTTCTCAGGGTAGTGTGACCGTAAGCCATTGCAGAGCTCTCATCAAGACTACTTATGCAACTTCATCTATGTTGGGTTTCAGATAACAAACTAGTAATGTATAACAAGACCATGGTAATGGAAGCAAGAGGGGAAAAGCTTACAGCACCTGGTATTCCCAGGTGGTCTCCCATCCAAGTACTAACCAGGCCAAACCCTGCTTAGCTTCCGAGATCAGACGAGATCGGGCGTTCTCAGGGTAGTGTGACCGTAAGCCATTGCAGAGCTCTCATCAAGACTACTTATGCAACTTCATCTATGTTGGGTTTCAGATAACAAACTAGTAATGTATAACAAGACCATGGTAATGGAAGCAAGAGGGGAAAAGCTTACAGCACCTGGTATTCCCAGGTGGTCTCCCATCCAAGTACTAACCAGGCCAAACCCTGCTTAGCTTCCGAGATCAGACGAGATCGGGCGTTCTCAGGGTAGTGTGACCGTAAGCCATTGCAGAGCTCTCATCAAGACTACTTATGCAACTTCATCTATGTTGGGTTTCAGATAACAAACTAGTAATGTATAACAAGACCATGGTAATGGAAGCAAGAGGGGAAAAGCTTACAGCACCTGGTATTCCCAGGTGGTCTCCCATCCAAGTACTAACCAGGCCA
>NW_026040070.1:27500-162500 GCF_023375975.1 Astyanax mexicanus
TTCCCAGGTGGTCTCCCATCCAAGTACTAGGGTTAGGGTTAGGGTTAGGGAATTTCCATTGGAACACTGATGAAAGTGCAAGGCTGAAAATTGAAATAAATAAATCTGGCAAAGTTGCACATTTTTCGGCTTGCATTTTCATTTTTGTGCCCACCTGTGGCCCACCCAAGTCTGTGAAAGCTAACCCCATAAATGCGCTGATTGGAAGGGGTGATATTGTACTCGGGGTTCGATCCCCCGCGGCTGAGTGAAGCCTTTCCAGGGAACCATGCAGATGCGATGTACCGCTGCACTACTTCTTGGCTTTGGAGTTATGGTAGCCCTGAGCCGGCCTTGTGGTGTGGTTGAGCTTGGTCAACCAGTGGTAGCTGTGGAAAATTGGAAAATTAAAGTCCAACTTGTTCTAATAGTGGTGGATGCGAAAAGTTGGAAAAAATGTCTAAGTCCCACTCGGTCTACCAGTGGTAGGTCGGAAAAGTGTGAAAAAATTTCTAAGTCCTCACTTTTGGTCTACCATTTCACGATATTTCTAGTGAGGGTGGCAAGCTCCAGGATTTCGAACCCCCTTCGGCCGACTCTCTTATCCGACGAAGGTGCACCTCTGTCGGCCTCGGAGCGGGTCCGCCCGCGCTCTGGAGGATTTTTCGTCGGGGGGATTTCCAAAGGGGTGCCGTCGGGCTAATGAGGAGAGTGGCAATGACTAGGGGTCCAAGCACCCAGGGCTGGTTCCCAAGGGGTCCCAGACTGGTGGATGGAGCCCAGGCTTGGGTGAGTCCTCCAGGGCTGGTTCCTGAGGGTCCCAGACTGGTGGATGGAGCCCAGGCTTGGGTGAGTCCTCCAGGGCTGGTTCCTGAGGGTCCCAGACTGGTGGATGGAGCCCAGGCCTGGGTGAGTCCTCCACGGCTGGTTCCTGAGGGTCCCAGACTGGTGGATGGAGCCCAGGCTTGGGTGAGTCCTCCAGGGCTGGTTCCTGAGGGTCCCAGGCTGGTGGATGGAGCCCAGGCCTGGGGGAGTCCTCCAGGGCTGGTTCCCAAGATGTCCAGGCTGAGGGCTGAATCCCAGGCTTGGTGGACTAAGTCCAACTTGGTCTACCAGTGGTAGGCTCGAAAAGTCGAAAAAATGACTAAGTCCAACTTGGTCTACCAGTGGTAGGCTCGAAAAGTCGAAAAAATGACTAAGTCCAACTTGGTCTACCAGTGGTAGGCTCGAAAAGTCGAAAAAATGACTAAGTCCAACTTGGTCTACCAGTGGTAGGCTCGAAAAGTCGAAAAAATGACTAAGTCCAACTTGGTCTACCAGTGGTAGGCTCGAAAAGTCGAAAAAATGACTAAGTCCAACTTGGTCTACCAGTGGTAGGCCCGAAAAAGCTGAAAAAATGACTAAGTCCCACTCGGTCTACCAGTGGTAGGCCGAAAAAGTGCGAAAATTTTCTAAGTCCTCACTTTTGGTCTACCATTTCACGCCAAAAACTAGTGAGGGTGGCGAGCTCCAGGATTTCTGACCCCCTTCGCCCGACTCCCGTGCCCGACGAAGGTGCACTCCGGTCGGCCTCGGAGCGAGTTCGCCCGCGCTCTGGAGGATTTTTCGTTTTTCGCCTTAATTCCAGCTCCAATAGCGTATATTAAATTTGCTGCAGTTAAAAAGCTCGTAGCTGGACCTCGGGAGTGGGCTGGCGGTCCGCCGCGAGGCGAAATACCGCCTGTCCCAGACCCTGCCTCCCGGCGCCCCCCGGATGCCCTTGGTTGGGTGTCCGGTCCTCAGGGGTCCGGAGCGTTTACTTTGAAAAAATCAGAGTGTTCAAAGCGGGCACCAAACTCGCCTGAATGCCTGAGCTAGGAATAATGGAATAGGACTCTGGTTCTATTTTGTGGGTTTCCTGAACCAGGGCCATGATTAAGAGGGACGGCCGGGGGCATTCGTATTGCGCCGCTAGAGGTGAAATTCTTGGACCGGCGCAAGATGGACGAAAGCAAAAGCATTTGCCAAGAATGTTTTCATTAATCAAGAACGAAAGTCGGAGGTTCGAAGACGATCAGATACCGTCGTAGTTCCGACCGTAAACTATGCCGACCCGCGATCCGGCGGCGTTATTCCCATGACCCGCCGGGCAGCGTGCGGGGAAACCAGAGTCTTTGGGTTCCGGGGGGAGTATGGTTGCAAAACTGAAACTTAAAGGACTTCATGGAAGGGCACCACCAGGAGTGGAGCCTGCGGCTTAATTTGACTCAACACGGGGAACCTCACCCGGCCCGGACACGGAAAGGATTGACAGACTGATGTCTCTTTCTCGATTTTATGGGTGGTGGTGCATGGCCGTTCTTAGTTGGTGGAGTGATTTGTCTGGTTAATTCCAATAACGAACGAGATTCCTTCGTGCTAAATAGTTACGCGGCCCCCCGCGGTCGCGGTTAACTTCTTAGAGGGACCAGTGTCGTATAGCCACGCGAGATGGAGCAATAACAGGTCTGTGATGCCCTTAGATGTCCGGGGTTGCACGCGTGCCACAATGGCCGGGCCAGCGTGTGCCTACCCTACGCCGAGAGGCGCGGATAATCCGCTTTAACCCGTTCGTGACGGGGATTGGGGATTGCAATTATTCCCCATGAACGAGGAATTCCCAGTAAGTGCAGGTCATCAGCTCGCGCTGATTAAGTCCCTGCCCTTTGTACACACCGCCCGTCGCTACTACCGATTGGATGGTTATGTGAGGTCCTCGGATCGGCCACGCCGGGGCTCCTTCGCGGGGCCTTGGTGCTGTGCTGAAAAGTCGATCGAACTTGATCATCTAGAGGAAGTAAAAGTCGTAACAAGGTTTCCGTAGGTGAACCTGCGGAAGGATCATTACCGGGATCGGGGTTGGTAGTACCTCCTGGTAGGTACGACTCCCTACATCCACAAGCCCTCCTTTCAACCCACGGCCCGACGTCGGGAACTACAGGGATTCCCTTCGGCCTGTAATGACTTGATGCAAACCGGTGTCCTGAGAACAAAAAAATGTTTTACGGCCAAAGGGAGACGGGTACCTGGCCCCCGAAGTCCGTCTGCGGGGTTTCTCTCCAGAGGCGGCTCGGCGGCACGGTTTGATGACCCCGAGTTCGCTTCGGCATTCCGGGGCGCCCGTACCCGCGGCTGCCGTAAAACATTATTTCAACCATCACTTTTGTGTCTGTTGGCTTTGAAACAAAAAACCATAAAGAGTACAACTCTTAGCGGTGGATCACTTGGCTCGTGCGTCGATGAAGAACGCAGCCAGCTGCGAGAACTAATGTGAATTGCAGGACACATTGATCATCGACACTTTGAACGCACATTGCGGCCCCGGGTCAATCCCGGGGCCACGCCTGTCTGAGGGTCGCTATTCCAATCTATCGGACCTTTTCGTTTTGTCTCCCTCTTCCCTCCGGGGAAGAGTAAGAGACGGTTCGAGGGGACCGCGGCTGGAGGTTCGAAGGTGCCCGCTCCGAGGCACCTTCGTCTTCCTAAAAGCAGACTCGGTCAGGTTCCCTTCTCGTTTGGGACTCGATAAAAGCCGCTCGACGGGCTTGATCGTGGGGGAAAGACTTTCGTCCACCCCTCTCGCCTTCGTCTCCGTTGCCCAGCGATGGGTCTCGGAGGCCGGCTTTCCACACACCGTCCTCTACCGTTCCTCGTTCCGGCGAGGGAGAGGTGGCGGCGATCCGTGGAGAGACGTCGTAGCGACGGCTGCCGGTGGGTTTTACCCTCTCTGGCTGCCCGTTATGCGCACCGTCTCTCCGTCGGCGGATCTCCGTCCTCCCTCTCCTTTTCGTTCGGGCCGAGCGCGCGGCAAAAGAGAGGTTAGTAGGAAATGCTCCGGTAGAAGGCGAAGAGGGGGGCTTAAGTTTTTTCTTGCCGTTTTCATCCCGTCCTCCGGCCGAATCGAACCTCCCCGTCTCGAAGGGTTCCTCCGAACGGTTTCCAGCCAGACCGCGAGGGGTGGTTCCCGCCCTCCCTCGCGGCGGCGTACGCCTGGCGACGACAGCCCTTCGAGCGCGACCTCAGATCAGACGAGACGACCCGCTGAATTTAAGCATATTACTAAGCGGAGGAAAAGAAACTAACAAGGATTCCCCTAGTAGCGGCGAGCGAAGAGGGAAGAGCCCAGCGCCGAATCCCCCGTCCTTCACGGGCGCCGGGACATGTGGCGTATAGAAGTCCGTATCTCTCGGCGCGGGCCGGGGGGCCTGAGTCCTTCTGATAGAGGCTCAGCCCAGGGACGGTGTGAGGCCGGTAACGGCCCCCGCCGCGCCGAGGTCGCGGTTCTTCTCGGAGTCGGGTTGCTTGGGAATGCAGCCTAAAGCGGGTGGTAAACTCCATCTAAGGCTAAATACTGGCACGAGACCGATAGCAAACAAGTACCGTAAGGCAAAGTTGAAAAGAACTTTGAAGAGAGAGTTCAACAGGGCTGAAACCGTTAAGAGGTAAACGGGTGGGGTCCGCACAGTCCGCCCGGGGGATTCAACCCGGCGGCGGTGTCGTACCAGTCCGCCCGGCGAGCTCCTCCCGCGAGGGAGGCCACCGGCGGGCTCGGGCCAACGCCCGCCGTCGGGCGCATTTCCTCTGCGGCGGTGCGCCGCGACCGGCCTCGGTTCGGCTTGGAAGGGTCAGAAGGCGAAGGTGGCTCGCGAGCTCCGGCCCGCAAGCTTTACAGCGCCCTCCCGCCCCGACTTCGCCGCTTACCCCCGGGGCCCCGGTGAGTACCTCCGCGCCTTCCTTCCCCCGCGGGGGAGGGATGGGGCCCCTCCATCCCCTGCGCGTGCCGTCGACCGGGCCGGACTGTCCTCAGTCCGCGTCCAACCGCGTCGCGCAGCCAGGGCGGGGACCGGCCTCCGCACAAAAGGGCGCTCGGGGTCAGCGGCGATGCCGGCTACCCACCCGACCCGTCTTGAAACACGGACCAAAGAGTCTAACGCGTGCGCGGTGGCGCAGAAGCCTCAGGCGCGGGCCCGGGTGGAGCTGCCGTGGGTGCAGATCTTGGTATGTGAACAGCAGTTGAACATGGGTCAGTCGGCCCTAAGGGATGGGCGAACGTCGTTCGGAAGCGTGGGGCGATGGCCTCCGTCGCCCCCGGCCGATCGAAAGGGAGTCGGGTTCAGATCCCCGAACCCGGAGTGGCGGAGATAGGCACCGCGAGGCGCCCAGTGCGGTAACGCAAACGAACCTGGAGATGCCAACGGTTGCACTGGGAAGAATTCTCTTTTCTTTGTGAAGGGCAGGGCTCCCTGGAATGGGTTCACCCCGAGATAGGGGCCCGCGCCCTGGAAAGTGTCGCGGCTCTGGCGGTGTCTGGTAAGCTCTCGCTGGCCCTTGAAAATCCGGGGGAGAGGGTGTAAGTCTCGCGCCGGGCCATACCCATATCCGCAGCAGGTCTCCAAGGTGAACAGCCTCTGGCATGTTGGAACAATGTAGGTAAGGGAAGTCGGCAAGTCAGATCCGTAACTTCGGGATAAGGATTGTCTCTAAGGGCTGGGTCGGTCGGGCCAGGGAGCGAAGTGGGGCTGGACTCGAGCCGCGACTGGGGCAGCGGCTGCCCCGCGCGTCCCGTTGTTCCGCCCCTCGTCCGGAAGCCTCGGAGCGCATCGCGCCCGTCCTCTCTCGTCGTCCGGAGGCCCGGCCGTTTCTTGGCCACGACTCGGAGCAGCGGCCGCGACTCTGAGCGTGCGCCGGGCCCTTCTCGCGGATCTCCCCGGCTACGGTGTTGCGTCGGGACCTCCGCGTCCGTCCCCTCCCGGTTCGCGCCAGGGGGGGGTCGCGGCGTGCGGGAGAACCCTCCCGGCACGGCGCCTCGGCCGGCGCCTAACAGCTGGCTTAGAACTGGTGTGGACCAGGGGAATCCGACTGTTTAATTAAAACAAAGCATCGTGAGGGCTCTAAGCCGGTGTTGACACAATGTGATTTCTGCCCAGTGCTCTGAATGTCAAAGTGAAGAAATTCAATGAAGCGCGGGTAAACGGCGGGAGTAACTAGCACACCCCGGAGTCACAGGAACGGGAGACTCCGGAGAGAGAGCATTGAGCATCGTGTCGCAGGCCTCCACCTCCACGTGGTACACCCGGTAACATCCCACTCGTTGGGGTGGCTAAGTGAGGCCGATCATGTGCAACCTGCCGACCCAATTGTTTCCTATTCGAGGGTTGGCAGGGAGGGGTAGTTCGTTCGATGCCTCGATCGCTCAAGGGAGCCGAGGATGAGGGCTGTATGAAGGGACCCACCTCACAAGTCACGAAGGCAGGTGACTGGCACAAGTAGGTTTCCCGCCTGGGTAGGCAACTGCGCGGCCCTCCGTGGCCACTGTGCACGGTGCGCTCCTACCCGACCCAGCGGGTTAGCCTCCGGAGGGTGAAGGTAAGAGCAGCTACCTTCTAACGGTGCAAAGTTGTTCGGGGATGGCTCGGCCCGCCATCCATAGAAATGGCTGAGATGGTCCCCGACTGAGGTAGAGGCGGATAACGGTCTCTTAGAATCGACTCCCGGGGTGAGACAGGCATCGGAACACAGAGACTTACAGGCATTGACAGGACTCCCTCTCCTCTCCTAGGGATGCCCAGGGGACTTGTCCAGGGCTGAGGCCCAGGACTGGGTGAGTCCTCCAGGGCTGGATGCCCAGGGGACTTGTCCAGGGCTGAGGCCCAGGACTGGGTGAGTCCTCCAGGGCTGGATGCCCAGGGGACTGGGGATGACTAAGTCCAACTTGTTCTACCAGTGGTAGCTCCGATAAGTGGAAAAAAAATATGACTAAGTCCAATTTTGTCTACCAGTGGTAAATGAGAAAAGTGGAAAGAATGACTAAGTCCAACTTGGTCTACCAGTGGTAAATGAGAAAATTGTAAAAAATGACTAAGTCCAACTTGGTCTACCAGTGGTAGCTCCGAAAAAGTGGAAAAAATGACTAAGTCCCACTCGGTCTACCAGTGGTAGGCTGAAAAAGTGCGAAAAATTTCTAAGTCCCCACTTTTGGTCTACCATTTCACAGAATTTCTAGTGGGGGTGGCGAGCTCCAGGATTTCTGACCCCCTTTCGGGCCGACAAAGGTGCACTCCGGTCGGCCTCAGATTGAGTTCGCCCGCGCTCTGGAGGTTTTTTCGTCAGGGGGTTTTTCAAAGGGGTGCCGTCGGGCTTTCAATGAAAATGGCAATGACTAGGGGTCCAAGAACCTGAGAACGATTCCCAAAATTTAACTAAGTCCAGCAGGACTTAGAAAATTTCTGAACTATTCTTTTGCAATGGTGAATAAAGGACCCTTATATGCCAGATTTGTACCTGACTTTGAAGCTACCCTGTTCGGCCTCAGCCAGTGCCTCTGGTCCTTTGACTCTCTGGAGGTCGCATGAAGGTTTTGGATGGGTCGCATGTAGATTTTGTATACCCAAATATGTGAACTCTACCTGGGGTATAAAATGCAAAGACATGTGGCTAAACTTCCAGCCCTGGAAGTGATAAAATGAGGCCAAATTGAGGCTTCTGTATACCCAAATATGTGAACTCTACCTGGGGTATAAAATGCAAAGACATGTGGCTAAACTTCCAGCCCTGGAAGTGATAAAATGAGGCCAAATTGAGGCTTCTGTATACCCAAATATGTGAACTCTACCTGGGGTATAAAATGCAAAGACATGTGGCTAAACTTCCAGCCCTGGAAGTGATAAAATGAGGCCAAATTGAGGCTTCTGTATACCCAAATATGTGAACTCTACCTGGGGTATAAAATGCAAAGACATGTGGCTAAACTTCCAGCCCTGGAAGTGATAAAATGAGGCCAAATTGAGGCTTCTGTATAACCAAATATGTGAACTCTACCTGGTGTATAAAATGCAAAGACATGTGGCTAAACTTCCAGCCCTGGAAGTGATAAAATGAGGCCAAATTGAGGCTTCTGTATACCCAAATATGTGAACTCTGCCTGGGTAGATAAGGATAAAGATGAGGCCAAAATATGGATGAATTATGCCAGTGGTAGACCAAAACTATAAACCATTGGTAGACCCAAATGAATACAAAAGACACACTGAGACCATCTTTAAAATTGTATAATGGATGGTTTTATTGATTATCTGGAGAGCAGCTGCTTTCACTGGATGAACTTTCTGGATCACTAGATGCATCCAATGGGTCTGCAGAGCTATTCAAAGCCTGTGTCCGAAGGTCCCTTATGCGGAAAACCTCACTGAGATTGGGAACATCAGTGTAGAACCGCTAGGCTGTGGAGATGTCGTGGCACATGCTGTTACACACCAGCAGCCTGTCCGAGTGTGACAGATGTTTCTTGGCCTGTAAGGAGAGAGAGAGACGGTGTAAATGTTGGATGTACGAGGCTGGTGATCGCAGTGAGATGCAGGGGCAGCACTCACCTCTATGGCGATGGATGTACGGATCAGGCTGAAAGCAATGTCCCCAGTCATGCCAGCAACTTGCCAGGCTGCTCTCAGCATACGGTTCAGCTTCTGGACCTGCTTGCCGTTCCACTGGAATATATACGGGCACTGCTCTCCACCGTAGAGGCTGGATATATCTGCCAGGCCTCTGAGCCAGTCAGCTTCCTTTGGCAGGAGAGCCAAATACGCATTCCCAAAGGCTCTGTCCGTCTTGTGCCTAGCAACCTAAGGGTGAGAGATCCAACATGAGTAACACAAATAAAAAGCACAATCAACCAAGAGAGAGTTTACCCAGTACTTACCCACACCAGGGTGCGGCCGAGTGGGTCCTTTTCAGCCTCCAGCAGGTCAGCTTTGGTGATGTTGCAGAAAACGATGGGGCGGTGGCCGGTGAGAACTGCTAGGTACCCCGCAACATATCCCTGGGCAATTCGGTACAGTTTTGAGGTTGGCTTGGTGCGGTTGTCATCCATAACTCTGGGCAGGTTACGCTCGGCGTTGCGTATGAAGGACTGGAGCTCAGTGCTGGTTCGGAGGGACTCTGATTTCTTCTGTTTTGCTCTCTGCCGGTGGCTTAGCACTGCCCTGGTGTTGTCACGGCTCAGCCTTCGAAGATGCAGCAGAATACGTTCCAGCTTGTTGGAACTAAGACCAGAAATCTCTAAGTGAAAAGCCTTGAAATGGTTCACGAAGGCAGAAGCATTGAGAAGCATAACCTTGATGGATGTTGGGGCATACCCTTTGTGAGCTAGGTCGGCTGGCCACTGCCTCAGCCGTAGAAAATCCTCCAGAAATTTTAAGTTCTTGAGCTGCTGGTCGGAAAAACCTGCAGCCATGTGTTGGAGAAAGCGCAGTGAACAAACCTTGACAAAAACCCAGTAAGAGAACCACCATGTTTGTGTGTAGCAGTCTTCCCGACGCAGAGGCTTGGTCTGTGGCCTCTTTTATAGGCCGTGTTTGGGGCAGGGCCACATCCGGCGCTGGCTGTTGTGCAATATGCAAGTGCTGGAGTTGCAAGTCCAGGATCGGATTGCACATTCTGGGCAGGTGAATGTGAAAGAGGAGCGTAATGCAATGGATCCCGAATTAGGGTTAGGGTTAGGGTTAGGTATAGGGATAGTTGCGTGGAGTGGCCCTTATTAATTCGACCCTCATTTGCATGAATTTGCATTCTGCCATCTGATTGGCTATGAACTTTCAAAGTTTAAAGCAGAATATCTTTTGTTCTGTAAGTCCTACTGAGGAGTGAGATGGCTCATTTGAACCAGCAAGCAGAGTTCTTTTAAGTAATGAATAATGAATTATACTGTAAAATATGAAACAATAAATTGTTTATATATATATATATATATATATATATATATATATATATATATATATATATATATCCAGCTAGGGATGCTGATCACAACTATGTAGGTCCCATGTAGGTCACACCTACGGAACTACATTTGGCCTACGTTGACTTCTGTGGCACGAAACTTTACAGGCAACCTCAAATGTGCTATCCGGACAAGATATTTCAATTTCAGACCTCTGGGTTATCGGGGGAAGGAGTTTGGCCTAAGTTGACTTCTGTAACACGAAACTTTACAAACAACACCAGAAGTGCCATTCGGACAACATATTTCAATTTCAGAACTCTGGGTAGTCGGGGGAAGGAGTTTGGCCTACGTTGACTTCTGTGGCACGAAACTTTACAGGCAACCTCAAATGTGCCATTCGGACAACGTATTACGATTTCAGACCTTTGGGTTGTCGGGGGAAGGAGTTTGGCCTACGTTGACTTCTGTAACACGAAACTTTACAAACAACACCAGAAGTGCCATTCAGACAACATATTTCGATTTCAGACCTTTGGGTTGTCGGGGGAAGGAGTTTGGTCTACGTTGACTTCAGTAAAACGAAACTTTACAAACAACACCAGAAGTGCCATTCAGACAACATATTTAAATTTCAGACCTCTAGGTTGTCGGGGGAAGGAGTTTGGCCTACGTTGACTTCAGTAACAAGAAACTTTACAAACAACACCAGCAGTGCCATTCGGACAACATATTTAAATTTCAGACCTCTAGATTGTCGGGGGAAGGAGTTTGGCCTACGTTGACTTCTGTTTCACGAAACTTTACAGGCAACCTCAAATGTGCTATCCGGTGACGTGGGAAATTTCATTATCACAATGTTATTACTATTATAACCACCTTGTTATGACAAATGTAATCATTTTATGCATGTTCATTTCACTAGATGTGATCATTTGTATGCATGTTTATTTTATTAGATGTGTTTAATCACACTCAATATTCACAGTGGTAATTCACTTCATATTAGCTCGTTTTGCAGAGTTACCTTGTAGGCCATTCCGACATTTGTGTACGTGCTAGCTTGCAGAGAAACCTTGTCTGATAACCATTTTTGAGTAAACACCAGGATGTGAACGTGAAGAGGTTATGCTGACATTTCTGACGGGAAACAACCCTAAAAAAGTCTGCCTGGGAACAGAAGGGAGTTTCCGTCTTGGGATAGAAGGGAGATTCTGAAGGATGCCGTTGCAAGTGGGAAACCTTATGTCCATACATGGTTTAAGGTTCCGGATACAGCGGAGCGGGGATAAATAATGGCTCTGAGAGACTGTTACTCTCAGAGCACTTTCAGAGCGTGATGATTTCATGACTGATTGTACTCTCAATAATTTGCATTAATAAAAACTTGTTACTCATCTGACACGACTCAGAACTTAATATTTGTCTTTATTAATCGTCACAGGTATTTCCACCACAAACTGGCGTCACGAGACAGGATCCCAGAGTGATCGACGGACGGAGAAAGGTCCCTCTCATCGAGGACGCTCTCCGGTGAGACCGGACCCAAAACGAGGAAGGCCCACAGACAAAGGGACAGTACCGTGGGGGTGAAGGGGGGCAGGTCTCCGTCCGCCGATCTGACGGGATTTAATAAGAACCTTGGTGGTAAGTGACAAAATCAGTTTTTGAAAAAAACTGTAATATTAAATTCCCTCCACCGGTCCTCAAGCAGCTCCTTCTTGAGAATAAAATAGTACCTATATGGCAGTTAGCGGCCCTTTAAAGGGGTGGCAGTTAGCGGTATAGTATATGTGGCAGTTTTAACGGCATATAACTCGTGGCAGTTAACGGCGTCTAAAGACGCGGCAGTTAGCAGCGTGTGTACAAAACCCACCTGGTTGATAAGGTCTCTAAGTACAGACGTGTATTAGAGTAAAATAGGTCCGGACCGCTAGAAGGACTGCAAGAATAGAGGAGGGTGAGAATAATTTTTGGGAACTAAATTTCTGAGTCAAAGTCAAGTGAGAGAACAACAAAATGGGATCCCACTTAGCTAAAGAATTAAAATATAACCCAAAAATACACACTGCTCCATTATTTCATGAGATGAGTAGAAATTATGGCACAGAGAGTGTAATGTATGTTCCAATTTGGATTAGATACTTTGGATTTCCAGTAAATGGCAGTCTTGGTGTTAAATATTTAGGGAGATTCAAGCAGAGGATACAGCAGCCGCACATGGGGTGTCCACGGGCAGTAACTAATCATTGGAAAAAGCATAAGGAAAATATGTTAAGGGCAGCAGGGTTTTGGATAGAGGAGGCAGAAAAACGGGAGAAAGAAAGGGAGGGGGGTGCAATTAAACCCATGTCTCAGTGTCTCTCAGCAGTGCTCGATCCTGACCTGGACGCCGCCTGTCCCCGACGCCCACCACCTAACAACAATCAAGTAGGCGCTCCAGCAGCTGAGGCACCACCACCACCAGCAGCTGAGATACCACCACCACCGCCACCACCACCAGCGTATGCAGGCCCATTTCAACCCGGTCCATATGCAGAACTGAGGGAGAGGCTGGATGAGATGATAGCCAACACAAGTTTGGGGACCAACGCCCCAGCAAGTTCCCCGGTGTCAAGCAACACAAGGCAAAAGAGGCCAGGGGGGGGGCAAACCAATCTCCCTCCTGCAAAGCCCCAAAACACAGGGCGTTTGGACCAGTCAGATGATCTGATTTTCGTAGGACCGATGGTTGAAGTAGCAGGGCATGAAGGGCCAATGCTAGTTCACAGATACTGGACTGAAAAGGACATTTTGGAAGTTTCTACTGGATTACCAGACCCACAACAAGTTGGAGGAAGGAAATTCGGAAATGAATTTGAGAACTTTTGTATTTCGTGCCGACCCACAGCCAACGAGATAAAGCGCATCCTGATGAGAAAACTTGGATCAAGTTACTGCAAGATTGACAGAGGTTGGCCGCAGCAGGACATCAGACTGGGTGATGTTCAGTGGAATCGAGATCCTGCAGCAGACCCAGATGTGAATTTGGAGTACAGGAACATGATAAGAGACTTAAAAGAGCGTCTTGTTGCAGTTTTTCCCCTTCACGTCAACATGGGAAAAATCGCTGAATGCAAACAGGAAGACGGAGAGACTGTGCAGGATTATATGGTTCGTCTAACCAGAATCCACACTGATCATAGTGGACTTGACGCTCCTGCAGCCAGAGCAGAAAATGCTGATGCGGTTTCTTCCTGGGAAGCACACTTGCGCAATAGCTTCCTACTGGGACTGAAGCCAGAATTGGCCAATTCCATCAAACAACACTGTATTGGATATTATCGACAACCTCTCAGCGTTATTGAAGATCATGCCAGACACTATGAGATTCTCTTCAAAAATCAAGAGAAGAAAAAGGAGAAGAAAAAGTCTGAAACGATGGATCAAGCTATGTTAACGATGGTACAGCAGGTAACGGAGCTAACTGCAAGCTCCCAGAGAGGAAAAGGAAGAGGTAGAGGAAGAGGTGGACGAGGTGGACGAAGTGGATTTGCTGGTAACGGGCCTGTATTCCGACCACCAGCTCCTCAACAACAGCAACAAAACAGTCAAGAGGACGAAACTGAAGTGGATTGGACAAACAGGTGCTATGCCTGCAGAAGGGAAGGACACTTTGCTAGAGACTGTCCTGGAGAAGTTGACAGCAGTGCGTCAAACAAGTGACGGGCGGCGGAGAGGCAGGACGGCACAGACGAGTCCACTGAGTCATCGGACAGGGAAGTAGATCTTTCTTTCTCTTACCTTAGTTTAGTGCAGCAATTAACCAATAATCCTACAGCAATGCCAATGTTAAATGTTGAAGTATGTGGAAAGACATTGAAATTTATGGTTGACAGCGGTGCTGGTTATTCTGTAATTAGGGCTGAGGATTTGAAATGTGAAACACAACCAGGAAAACATACAGCATTAATTGGGGTAGGAGGGCAAATAGTTAAAGAAAAGGTGTCTGTGCCTCTCCAATGTTCTTTAAATGATCGATCCTTCTCTCACTGCTTTTTGATCTCCTCAACGTGCCCAGTAAACTTGTTGGCTAGAGATTTGATGTGTAAATTAGGTTGTAACTTGATTAGCTCACCAACTGGTTTATCTATAGAATTTGAACAACCATGCATGGTCCAATTTGCACCTGGGGCTCCAGGATATGCATATATGTGGCGTTGTGTAGAAGAACAGAGTGAAACAATGAAACATTTTCTGTCAGAAACAAAGAAACTGGTGACAAAGCCTTTAGAGTGGAAGCAAACTGATTTGCATTGTACATCCCACATTAGCAGTGGGCCAGACCATGAATACGAACAGTTATTTTACCACCAGACTTCAGAACCACTGTCTACAACATTTTTAATTTGGGACAGTGAAAAGGCAGCAGCTATGGTCTCTTTAACTAAACAGCAGGACACTTTGTTCACAGTAGAAAATTCCTCCCCTCACATCTCCCTGGCCAGAGTTAACCATACCGTGCCATGGAAAAATATTGGTCCATGGGCTTTACGGGTGGCCAGGGCTAAAGATTGGGTTAATACAAAACACCCCAATGTGCAGCACAGCGCCTCCACCCACACGTGGAGATGCCCTTATCAGTATCGTTTGAAAACAGAGCCTACAGTGGAGCTGTTTGGCAGCGCGCCACTGGTGCAGGCGGTTTCGCTCACAGAGGAAGAGGAACTGGAGCTCAGCTCTCTCCCTCCTCAGCTGTGGGCCAGCAGTAAGTATGATGTAGGGTTGATTAAAGGCTGTGAACCTGTGTCCATTACACCTAAGTCTTCATATAGGCCTAGACAAGCTCAATATCCTTTGAAACCTGAAGCAGTTGAAGGCATTAGGCCCGTGTTTCAAGCTCTTCTTGAAAAAGGGGTCATAGTGCCATGCGCAGACTCACCAGTTAGAACTCCAATCTTTCCTGTTAAGAAGCCCGGCCGGGATGAGTGGAGATTTGTACAAGATTTGCAAGCAGTAAATGCAGCAGTTCAAGCACGAGCCCCTGAGGTTCCAAATCCCCACACTATTTTGTCTCAGATACCATCGGAACACACCCACTACAGTGTAGTGGATCTGGCTAATGCATTTTTCAGTGTTCCAATTCATCCAGACAGCAGATTCTGGTTTGCATTCTCCTTTGAAGGGAAAGCATATACTTTTACGAGGTTGTGTCAGGGTTATTGTGAGTCACCTACTATCTATAATGCTGCACTGAGAGATAGCCTGGCAAGCTTAGTTCTACCGCAAGGGGTCACTCTGGCGCAGTACATGGATGATCTTCTCATCTCTGCCCCCTCGCGGCAGCTTTGTAAACAAGCCACATTACAGTTGCTGAAACACTTGGCTGAGCAAGGCCACAAGGCCAGCAAAGCAAAATTACAGTACTGTAAGACTGAGGTTACTTTTGTGGGCCATGTCATAAGGGCAGGAGAGAGACGCATGGCAACTGACAGAATTGAGGCAATTTGCCAAATTCCTAAGCACACAACAAAGAAGCAACTGCTTTCCTTTTTAGGAATGTGTTCGTACTGCCGCACTTTCATTTCCTCCTATGCAGAGCAGGAGGGCCCTCTAAGGGACATTATTCCTACAAAAGGGGTTAGCACTGCAAAACTGCAGTGGACACAAGAGGCAGAAGAAGCATTTATACAGCTTAAGGTGGCTTTGCAAAATATGCCAGCATTGGGCATACCTGATCCAACTAAACCTTTTGTTCAGATGGTAGATGCAAAAGGCATCTATATGACTTCAGTGCTTACTCAAAAACATGGAGATAAGCTTCGCCCTGTTGCATACTTCTCTTGTAAGCTGGACTCAGTGGCTCAGGGCCTGCCCACCTGCCTTAGAGCAGTGGCAGCAGCAGAAAAGGCACTAATAGCTTCAAGAGACATTGTGGCTTATGCTCCACTTACATTAAAGGTACCACATGCAGTGCACAACATTCTCCAAGATCAGAGAGTTGCACATCTATCAGCCCAGAGATGGCTGCGATATCACACTGCTTTACTTGACATGCCTAATGTTACAGTACAACGTTGTAGCACGCTCAATCCTGCTTCCCTCCTGCCAACTCCAGAGGATGGGGAGCCACACGACTGTCAGCTGTTGCTGCAGCACGCGTGCACACCACGAATTGATTTGCAAGAAGAGCCATTGCACAATGCGCAAATGGAGCTCTTTGTTGATGGCTCAGCAAGCAGAGATAAGACAGGAACGAACAGAGTAGCATACGCTGTAGTGTCAGCCACAGAGGTCTTGGACACTGGCGTTTTGCCCAGCTCTTACTCAGCACAGGCAGCTGAGCTAGTAGCCCTTACAAAAGCATGCGAATTGGCAAAAGGTCAATCATTGAATGCGTACACTGACAGCCGGTACGCATGGGGCGTGGCAAATGATTTTGGTTTTATGTGGAAGCAGCGTAATTTCCTGACAAGTTCAGGAACAAAGATCAAACACCATGAGCTGATTAACAACTTGCTTTCTGCTCTTTTGCTTCCCTCACAGATCGCAGTAATCAAGTGTGCCGCACACACATCCACAGGAGATCCAGTGAGCAGGGGAAATGCGTTTGCAGACAGCGTCGCTAAGCACACAGCTCATAATGCAAACATCACAGCTGCACAAATTTCTACACCAGAGCAGGAGAAACCTTCCTTAATTGACATTCAGTCAATGGCAACACCATTAGAAAAAAAATTGTGGGCTAAAACTGATTGTTACAAAGACAATGGCATTTGGAGACAGAAATCCACCAACAGGCCGCTCCTGCCCAAACAATATGCTAAGGTTTTGATCAAAATTGTCCATGGGAGGAGTCACATGGCCAAGGGAGGGATAGTAGAGCAGATTTCCAGGTATTGGTATGCACCTGGACTCCACACACTTGCCCAAATTTTTTGTTCTTCATGTCTCATCTGTGCTCAACACACACACAGACATGCTGCACCACTCACACAGCAGCCAGCAGGTCATCCACCTGCCACAGAACCATTTCAACACTGGCAGATAGACTTTGTAGAGCTAACTCCAGCTGAAGGAAAAAAGTTTCTCCTGGTCTGTGTTTGCATGTTCAGTAAATGGATTGAAGCTTTCCCAACAGGTAAACAGGATGGAGAAGCAGTGGCTAAAGCATTTCTCAGAGAACTGATCCCAAGATTTGGTCTGCCAAAAAGGGTTTCTAGCGACAATGGCACACCATTTGTACACACAGGGCTCAAAAGTTTGACCAAATATTTGGGTATTGACATGCACAAGCATTGTAGTTACCACCCCGCCTCAGCAGGGGCAGTAGAGAGAGCAAACGGCACCATCAAAAATGGATTGGCAAAAATTACACAGCAAACAGGTCTAAATTGGGTTAAATGTCTCCCTCTGGTCCTGTGGCAAAGCAGAACCAGGGTGCAAGCAAAAACAGGCCTAAGTGCATTTGAGATTGTTTTTGGCAGACCTCCCAATGTAGGAGTGGGGCCCCCCCCCACTGGAGGATCAACTGTTAGACCACACACTTGTTGAATACTGTATCTCATTGCATGATTCTCTTTTGTCTGCATCTCGACAGGTAAAAGCTGTGCTACCTCAACCAGCTGACCAACCCTTCCATAACCACAAGCCAGGAGACTGTGTGCTGATCAAGGATCTGCGGAGACGAAGGTGGAACCAGCAAAGGTGGACTGGACCTCATCTTGTGCTCCTGACGACCCACACTGCGCTGAAGATTGAAGGACGTGGAACCTGGGTTCATCACACACACTGCAAGAAGGCCCCCACCAAACCTGAAGAAGAGGAAGCTCTGGTTGATCAGTGAGTGGGTGTCTTAAGGTCTCACGGCTGGTGGGACGAGTGCGATTGGGCGTGCCCGCACTCTGAGCACTAAAGTGTCTACATAGGCTAGGGGCACCCACCCTGATAAACCAGTATCACCATGCTGTGGCTGTTAATGGTGGTGACCCTCCTACCTGGGTCCCATCAGTCCCTTCAGGACCGAGTGGAACAACAGTGCTTTGGAAACAAAGCATGCATGGCCACAGTAGCAGCAGCTGACGAGGTGTCTCCCAACAGAGAATGTATTGTCTGCCATAAGCTTGCTGTCCCCTGGATACCGACTCCTTTAAACAATGTGACCGCTGCTACATTGCTGAAGGATCCAGCAGACTGTGCTCTAGACAGGCAGATGGCATTTATGCTAAATGTATCAGCCCATTTCGCAGCCACGAAACAAAGCCCTCCATTTAATGGAAATGTGACTGCTATGTTTCAGATGATGCCCCAATGTAACATGACCCACCCCGGACCAAGATATGAGCCAAAATTTGCGAACATGTCTTTCACCACGGTGCCCCCTCTCAATGCATCCACCTGCATGTGCTCATCTGGAATAAGAGGAGGGCCTCGTTTAGGGTACACTGACTGTAAAGTTAACATCACCTTCTATGATAGCTTAGGCTTCAACTGTTCAATATCGGATGGCACTCACACCGTGAGACCCAACTACACAGAATGTCACATCATGTCAGGGGCCCGTACTTCGGGACCTGTGAGCTGGGTGTGTGGCCAAACTGCCTACACCAATCTACCATAAAAGAAGAGCCGAAACGGGACTTGGGTCCACTCATTCCCTTGGAATGGGTGTTGCACTCCAGCTATGGTGGTCCCACACATGGCAGTTCTCCCTAAGAACTCTTTGACTAGGAAACGACGAGCCGTGGGTTCGAAATACAACGGGTATGTCCTGGCTGACCCTTGGACAACACCTGGAGCATCAGTTGGATGGTCCCTTTTCCTAGGAGGTGGAACAACTGCTACTTTGAATAAGATCAATGGACTTGCATGGCAAATGTTGGTTATGGCTAATAGTAGCACCGAAGCCTTTTTTCTAATAAATGCAGAGATGAGGGCCATACGTCAGGCTGTACTTCAGAATAGAATGGCTCTTGATCTTTTGCTATCCCATGAAGGGGGAGTGTGTCAGGTTTTGAACACCTCTTGTTGTTTTTCAATTCCAGACTATTATGAGAACATCACTGACCTTGTAAGTCACATGAAACAAGCAATCCATGAACCTCCACCTGTGAATGAGCCATGGCTAGCATGGCTGGAGTCTTTTTTAGGGCCATGGGGACGTTGGCTACTGCCTATGGTCCTCCCTATTATTTGTTTGGGACTCCTTATCCTATGTATCGTACCATGTGTTATGAATTGTATCTCAAATATGATTACTCGTGCATTCAGTCACTACCAGATGTTTCAGATGATTCCAGGTGACGAAGACCCTGTTATAGGGCTATCCCTAATGCTTACTGAGGAACCTCAGTATGAGAATCCGAGCAATGTGTAGGAAATTGTGTGAGTTGATTCCTAGAATCAAAAGGGAGGAGTGACGTGGGAAATTTCATTATCACAATGTTATTACTATTATAACCACCTTGTTATGACAAATGTAATCATTTTATGCATGTTCATTTCACTAGATGTGATCATTTGTATGCATGTTTATTTTATTAGATGTGTTTAATCACACTCAATATTCACAGTGGTAATTCACTTCATATTAGCTCGTTTTGCAGAGTAACCTTGTAGGCCATTCCGACATTTGTGTACGTGCTAGCTTGCAGAGAAACCTTGTCTGATAACCATTTTTGAGTAAACACCAGGATGTGAACGTGAAGAGGTTATGCTGACATTTCTGACGGGAAACAACCCTAAAAAAGTCTGCCTGGGAACAGAAGGGAGTTTCCGTCTTGGGATAGAAGGGAGATTCTGAAGGATGCCGTTGCAAGTGGGAAACCTTATGTCCATACATGGTTTAAGGTTCCGGATACAGCGGAGCGGGGATAAATAATGGCTCTGAGAGACTGTTACTCTCAGAGCACTTTCAGAGCGTGATGATTTCATGACTGATTGTACTCTCAATAATTTGCATTAATAAAAACTTGTTACTCATCTGACACGACTCAGAACTTAATATTTGTCTTTATTAATCGTCACAGGTATTTCCACCACACCGGACAACATATTACAATTTCAGACCTCTGAGTTGTCAGGGGAAGGAGTTTGGCCTACGTTGACTTCTGTGGCACGAAACTTTACAAACAAAACCAGAAGTGCCATTCAGACAACATATTTAAATTTCAGACCTCTAGGTTGTCGGCGGAAGGAGTTTGGCCTACGTTGACTTCTGTAACACGAAACTTTACAAACAACACCAGAAGTGCCATTCAGACAACATATTTCAGTTTCAGACCTCGAGGTTGTCGGAGGAAGGAGTTTGGCCTACGTTGACTTCTGTAACACGAAACTTTACAAACAACACCAAAAGTACCATTCGGACAACATATTTAGATTTCAGACCTCTAAGTTGTCGGGGGAAGGAGTTTGGCCATCGTTGACTTCTGTGGCACGAAACTTTACAGGCAACCTCAAATGTGCTATTCGGACAACATATTACAATTTCAGACCTCTAGGTTGTCGGAGGAAGGAGTTTGGCCTACGTTGACTTCTGTAACACGAAACTTTACAAACAACACCAAAAGTACCATTCGGACAACATATTTAAATTTCAGACCTCTAAGTTGTCGGGGGAAGGAGTTTGGCCTACGTTGACTTCTGTGACACGAAACTTTACAGGCAACCTCAAATGTGCTATTCGGACAACATATTACAATTTCAGACCTCTGAGTTGTCAGGGGAAGGAGTTTGGCCTACGTTGACTTCTGTGGCACGAAACTTTACAGGCAACCTCAAATGTGCTATCCGGACAACATATTACAATTTCAGACCTCTGAGTTTTCAGGGGAAGGAGTTTTGCCTACGTTGACTTCTGTGGCACGAAACTTTACAGGCAACCTCAAATGTGCTATCCGGACAACATATTTCGATTTCAGACCTCTGGGTTGTCAGGGGAAGGAGTTTGGTCTACGTTGTTTTCAGTAACACGAAACTTTACAAACAAAACCAGAAGTGCCATTCAGACAACATATTTAAATTTCAGACCTCTAGGTTGTCGGCGGAAGGAGTTTGGCCTACGTTGACTTCTGTAACACGAAACTTTACAAACAACACCAGAAGTGCCATTCAGACAACATATTTCAGTTTCAGACCTCTAGGTTGTCGGAGGAAGGAGTTTGGCCTACGTTGACTTCTGTAACACAAAACTTTACAAACAACACCAAAAGTACCATTCGGACAACATATTTAAATTTCAGACCTCTAAGTTGTCGGGGGAAGGAGTTTGGCCAACGTTGACTTCTGTGGCACGAAACTTTACAGGCAACCTCAAATGTGCTATCCGGACAACATATTTCGATTTCAGACCTCTGGGTTGTCAGGGGAAGGAGTTTGGTCTACGTTGACTTCTGTAACACGAAACTTTACAAACAACACCAGAAGTGCCATTCGGACAACATATTTAAATTTCAGACCTCTGGGTTATCGGGGGAAGGAGTTTAGTCTACGTTGACTTCGGTGTCACCAACCTTTAAAAACAACACCAGAAGTGCCATTTAGACAACATATTTAAATTTCAGACCTCTAAGTTGTCAGGGGAAGGACTTTGGCCTACGTTGACTTCTGTGGCACGAAACTTTACAAACAACACCAGAAGTGCTATTCGGACAACATATTACGATTTCAGACCTCTGGGTTGTCAGGGGAAGGAGTTTGGCCTACGTTGACTTCAGTATCACGAAACTTTACAAACCACACCAGAAGTGCCATTCGGACAACATATTTAAATTTCAGATCTCTAGGTTGTCGGGGGAAGGAGTTTGGCCTACGTTGACTTCTATGGCACGAAACTTTACAGGCAACCTCAAATGTGCTATCCGGACAACATATTTCGATTTCAGACCTTTGGGTTGTCGGGGGAAGGAGTTTGCCCTACGTTGACTTCTGTGATACGAAACTTTACAAACAACACCAGAAGTATCATTCGGACAACATATTTAGATTTCAGACCTCTAGGTTGTCGGGGGAAGGAGTTTGGCCTACGTTGACTTCTGTAACACGAAACTTCACAAACAACACCAGAAGTTCCATTCAGACAAAATATTTAAATTTCAGACCTCTAGGTTGTCGGGGGAAGGAGTTTGGCCTACGTTGACTTCTGTAACACGAAACTTTACAAACAACACCAGAAGTATCATTCGGACAACATATTTAGATTTCAGACCTCTAGGTTGTCGGGGGAAGGAGTTTGGCCTACGTTGACTTCAGTAACACAAAACTTTACAAACAACACCAGAAGTGCCATTCGGACAATATATTTCGATTTCAGACCTTTGGGTTGTCGGGGGAAGGAGTTTAGTCTACGTTGACTTCGGTGTCACCAAACTTTAAAAACAACACCAGAAGTGCCATTTAGACAACATATTTAAATTTCAGACCTCTAAGTTGTCAGGGGAAGGACTTTGGCATAACGTTGACTTCTGTGGCACGAAACTTTACAAACAACACCAGAAGTGCTATTCGGACAACATATTACGATTTCAGACCTCTGGGTTGTCAGGGGAAGGAGTTTGGCCTACGTTGACTTCAGTAACACGAAACTTTACAAACCACACCAGAAGTGCCATTCGGACAACATATTTAAATTTCAGACCTCTAGGTTGTCGGGGGAAGGAGTTTGGCCTACGTTGACTTCAGTAACACGAAACTTTACAAACAACACCAGAAGTGCCATTCGGACAACATATTTAAATTTCAGACCTCTTGGTTGTCGGGGGAAGGAGTTTTGCCTACGTTGACTTCTGTGGCACGAAACTTTACAGGCAACCTCAAATGTGCTATCCGGACAACATATTACAATTTCAGACCTCTGAGTTTTCAGGGGAAGGAGTTTTGCCTACGTTGACTTTTGTGGCACGAAACTTTACAAACAACACCAGAAGTGCCATTCGGACAACATATTACGATTTCAGACCTCTGGGTTGTCAGGGGAAGGAGTTTGGCCTACGTTGACTTCAGTATCACGAAACTTTACAAACCACACCAGAAGTGCCATTCGGACAACATATTTAAATTTCAGATCTCTAGGTTGTCGGGGGAAGGAGTTTGGCCTACGTTGACTTCAGTAACACGAAACTTTACAGGCAACCTCAAATGTGCTATCCGGACAACATATTTCGATTTCAGACCTTTGGGTTGTCGGGGGAAGGAGTTTGCCCTACGTTGACTTCTGTGATACGAAACTTTACAAACAACACCAGAAGTATCATTCGGACAACATATTTAGATTTTAGACCTCTGGGTTGTCAGGGGAAGGAGTTTGGCCTACGTTGACTTCAGTATCACGAAACTTTACAAACCACACCAGAAGTGCCATTCGGACAACATATTTAAATTTCAGATCTCTAGGTTGTCGGGGGAAGGAGTTTGGCCTACGTTGACTTCTATGGCACGAAACTTTACAGGCAACCTCAAATGTGCTATCCGGACAACATATTTCGATTTCAGACCTTTGGGTTGTCGGGGGAAGGAGTTTGCCCTACGTTGACTTCTGTGATACGAAACTTTACAAACAACACCAGAAGTATCATTCGGACAACATATTTAGATTTCAGACCTCTAGGTTGTCGGGGGAAGGAGTTTGGCCTACGTTGACTTCTGTAACACGAAACTTCACAAACAACACCAGAAGTGCCATTCAGACAACATATTTAAATTTCAGACCTCTAGGTTGTCGGGGGAAGGAGTTTGGCCTACGTTGACTTCTGTAACACGAAACTTTACAAACAACACCAGAAGTATCATTCGGACAACATATTTAGATTTCAGACCTCTAGGTTGTCGGGGGAAGGAGTTTGGCCTACGTTGACTTCAGTAACACAAAACTTTACAAACAACACCAGAAGTGCCATTCGGACAATATATTTCGATTTCAGACCTTTGGGTTGTCGGGGGAAGGAGTTTAGTCTACGTTGACTTCGGTGTCACCAAACTTTAAAAACAACACCAGAAGTGCCATTTAGACAACATATTTAAATTTCAGACCTCTAAGTTGTCAGGGGAAGGACTTTGGCATAACGTTGACTTCTGTGGCACGAAACTTTACAAACAACACCAGAAGTGCTATTCGGACAACATATTACGATTTCAGACCTCTGGGTTGTCAGGGGAAGGAGTTTGGCCTACGTTGACTTCAGTAACACGAAACTTTACAAACCACACCAGAAGTGCCATTCGGACAACATATTTAAATTTCAGACCTCTAGGTTGTCGGGGGAAGGAGTTTGGCCTACGTTGACTTCAGTAACACGAAACTTTAGAAACAACACCAGAAGTGCCATTCGGACAACATATTTAAATTTCAGACCTCTTGGTTGTCGGGGGAAGGAGTTTTGCCTACGTTGACTTCTGTGGCACGAAACTTTACAGGCAACCTCAAATGTGCTATCCGGACAACATATTACAATTTCAGACCTCTGAGTTTTCGGGGGAAGGAGTTTTGCCTACGTTGACTTCTGTGGCACGAAACTTTACAGGCAACCTCAAATGTGCTATCCGGACAACATATTTCGATTTCAGACCTCTGGGTTGTCAGGGGAAGGAGTTTGGTCTACGTTGTTTTCAGTAACACGAAACTTTACAAACAACACCAGAAGTGCCATTCAGACAACATATTTAAATTTTAGACCTCTAGGTTTTCGGGGGAAGGAGTTTGGCCTACGTTGACTTCTGTAACACGAAACTTTACAAACAACACCAGAAGTGCCATTCGGACAACATATTTAAATTTCAGACCTCTGGGTTGTCGGGGGAAGGAGTTTAGTCTACGTTGACTTCGGTGTCACCAAACTTTAAAAACAACACCAGAAGTGCCATTTAGACAACATATTTAAATTTCAGACCTCTAAGTTGTCAGGGGAAGGACTTTGGCCTACGTTGACTTCTGTGGCACGAAACTTTACAAACAACACCAGAAGTGCTATTCGGACAACATATTACGATTTCAGACCTCTGGGTTGTCAGGGGAAGGAGTTTGGCCTACGTTGACTTCAGTATCACAAAACTTTACAAACCACACCAGAAGTGCCATTCGGACAACATATTTAAATTTCAGATCTCTAGGTTGTCGGGGGAAGGAGTTTGGCCTACATTGACTTCTATGGCACGAAACTTTACAGGCAACCTCAAATGTGCTATCCGGACAACATATTTCGATTTCCGACCTTTGGGTTGTCGGGGGAAGGAGTTTGCCCTACGTTGACTTCTGTGATACGAAACTTTACAAACAACACCAGAAGTATCATTCGGACAACATATTTAGATTTCAGACCTCTAGGTTGTCGGGGGAAGGAGTTTGGCCTACGTTGACTTCTGTAACACGAAACTTTACAAACAACACCAGAAGTGCCATTCAGACAACATATTTAAATTTCAGACCTCTAGGTTGTCGGGGGAAGGAGTTTGGCCTACGTTGACTTCTGTAACACGAAACTTTACAAACAACACCAGAAGTATCATTCGGACAACATATTTAGATTTCAGACCTCTAGGTTGTCGGGGGAAGGAGTTTGGCCTACATTGACTTCAGTAACACAAAACTTTACAAACAACACCAGAAGTGCCATTCGGACAATATATTTCGATTTCAGACCTTTGGGTTGTCGGGGGAAGGAGTTTAGTCTACGTTGACTTCGGTGTCACCAAACTTTAAAAACAACACCAGAAGTGCCATTTAGACAACATATTTAAATTTCAGACCTCTAAGTTGTCAGGGGAAGGACTTTGGCCTACGTTGACTTCTGTGGCACGAAACTTTACAAACAACACCAGAAGTGCTATTCGGACAACATATTACGATTTCAGACCTCTGGGTTGTCAGGGGAAGGAGTTTGGCCTACGTTGACTTCAGTAACACGAAACTTTACAAACCACACCAGAAGTGCCATTCGGACAACATATTTAAATTTCAGACCTCTAGGTTGTCGGGGGAAGGAGTTTGGCCTACGTTGACTTCAGTAACACGAAACTTTACAAACAACACCAGAAGTGCCATTCGGACAACATATTTAAATTTCAGACCTCTTGGTTGTCGGGGGAAGGAGTTTTGCCTACGTTGACTTCTGTGGCACGAAACTTTACAGGCAACCTCAGATGTGCTATCCGGACAACATATTTCGATTTCAGACCTCTGGGTTGTCAGGGGAAGGAGTTTGGCCTACGTTGACTTCAGTAACACGAAACTATATAAACAACACCAGAAGTGCCATTCGGACAACATATTTAAATTTCAGACCTCTAGGTTGTCGGGGGAAGGAGTTTGGCCTACGTTGACTTCTATGGCACGAAACTTTACAGGCAACCTCAAATGTGCTATCCGGACAACATATTTCGATTTCAGACCTTTGGGTTGTCGGGGGAAGGAGTTTGCCCTACGTTGACTTCTGTGATACGAAACTTTACAAACAACACCAGAAGTATCATTCGGACAACATATTTAGATTTCAGACCTATAGGTTGTCGGGGGAAGGAGTTTGGCCTACGTTGACTTCTGTAACACGAAACTTTACAAACAACACCAGAAGTGCCATTCAGACAACATATTTAAATTTCAAACCTCTAGGTTGTCGGGGGAAGGAGTTTGGCCTACGTTGACTTCTGTAACACGAAACTTTACAAACAACACCAGAAGTATCATTCGGACAACATATTTAGATTTCAGACCTCTAGGTTGTCGGGGGAAGGAGTTTGGCCTACGTTGACTTCAGTAACACGAAACTTTAAAAACAACACCAGAAGTGCCATTCGGACAATATATTTCGATTTCAGACCTTTGGGTTGTCGGGGGAAGGAGTTTAGTCTACGTTGACTTCGGTGTCACCAAACTTTAAAAACAACACCAGAAGTGCCATTCAGACAACATATTTAAATTTCAGACCTCTAAGTTGTCAGGGGAAGGACTTTGGCCTACGTTGACTTCTGTGGCACGAAACTTTACAAACAACACCAGAAGTGCTATTCGGACAACATATTACGATTTCAGACCTCTGGGTTGTCAGGGGAAGGAGTTTGGCCTACGTTGACTTCAGTAACACGAAACTTTACAAACCACACCAGAAGTGCCATTCGGACAACATATTTAAATTTCAGACCTCTAGGTTGTCGGGGGAAGGAGTTTGGCCTACGTTGACTTCAGTAACACAAAACTTTACAAACAACACCAGAAGTGCCATTCGGACAACATATTTAAATTTCAGACCTCTTGGTTGTCGGGGGAAGGAGTTTTGCCTACGTTGACTTCTGTGGCACGAAACTTTACAGGCAACCTCAGATGTGCTATCCGGACAACATATTTCGATTTCAGACCTCTGGGTTGTCAGGGGAAGGAGTTTGGCCTACGTTGACTTCAGTAACACGAAACTATATAAACAACACCAGAAGTGCCATTTGGACAACATATTTAAATTTCAGACCTCTAGATTGTCGGGGGAAGGAGTTTGGCCTACGTTGACTTCTGTGGCACGAAACTTTACAGGCAACCTCAAATGTGCTATCCGGACAACATATTTCGATTTCAGACCTCTGGGATGTTGGGGGAAGGAGTTTTGCCTACGTTGACTTCTGTGGCACGAAACTTTACAGGCAACCTCAGATGTGCTATCCGGACAACATATTTCGATTTCAGACCTCTGGGTTGTCAGGGGAAGGAGTTTGGCCTACGTTGACTTCTGTAACACGAAACTTTACAAACAACACCAGAAGTGCCATTCGGACAACATATTTAAATTTCAGACCTCTGGGTTGTCGGGGGAAGGAGTTTAGTCTACGTTGACTTCGGTGTCACCAAACTTTAAAAACAACACCAGAAGTGCCATTTAGACAACATATTTAAATTTCAGACCTCTAAGTTGTCAGGGGAAGGACTTTGGCCTACGTTGACTTCTGTGGCACGAAACTTTACAAACAACACCAGAAGTGCTATTCGGACAACATATTACGATTTCAGACCTCTGGGTTGTCAGGGGAAGGAGTTTGGCCTACGTTGACTTCAGTATCACAAAACTTTACAAACCACACCAGAAGTGCCATTCGGACAACATATTTAAATTTCAGATCTCTAGGTTGTCGGGGGAAGGAGTTTGGCCTACATTGACTTCTATGGCACGAAACTTTACAGGCAACCTCAAATGTGCTATCCGGACAACATATTTCGATTTCCGACCTTTGGGTTGTCGGGGGAAGGAGTTTGCCCTACGTTGACTTCTGTGATACGAAACTTTACAAACAACACCAGAAGTATCATTCGGACAACATATTTAGATTTCAGACCTCTAGGTTGTCGGGGGAAGGAGTTTGGCCTACGTTGACTTCTGTAACACGAAACTTTACAAACAACACCAGAAGTGCCATTCAGACAACATATTTAAATTTCAGACCTCTAGGTTGTCGGGGGAAGGAGTTTGGCCTACGTTGACTTCTGTAACACGAAACTTTACAAACAACACCAGAAGTATCATTCGGACAACATATTTAGATTTCAGACCTCTAGGTTGTCGGGGGAAGGAGTTTGGCCTACATTGACTTCAGTAACACAAAACTTTACAAACAACACCAGAAGTGCCATTCGGACAATATATTTCGATTTCAGACCTTTGGGTTGTCGGGGGAAGGAGTTTAGTCTACGTTGACTTCGGTGTCACCAAACTTTAAAAACAACACCAGAAGTGCCATTTAGACAACATATTTAAATTTCAGACCTCTAAGTTGTCAGGGGAAGGACTTTGGCCTACGTTGACTTCTGTGGCACGAAACTTTACAAACAACACCAGAAGTGCTATTCGGACAACATATTACGATTTCAGACCTCTGGGTTGTCAGGGGAAGGAGTTTGGCCTACGTTGACTTCAGTAACACGAAACTTTACAAACCACACCAGAAGTGCCATTCGGACAACATATTTAAATTTCAGACCTCTAGGTTGTCGGGGGAAGGAGTTTGGCCTACGTTGACTTCAGTAACACGAAACTTTACAAACAACACCAGAAGTGCCATTCGGACAACATATTTAAATTTCAGACCTCTTGGTTGTCGGGGGAAGGAGTTTTGCCTACGTTGACTTCTGTGGCACGAAACTTTACAGGCAACCTCAGATGTGCTATCCGGACAACATATTTCGATTTCAGACCTCTGGGTTGTCAGGGGAAGGAGTTTGGCCTACGTTGACTTCAGTAACACGAAACTATATAAACAACACAAGAAGTGCCATTCGGACAACATATTTAAATTTCAGACCTCTAGGTTGTCGGGGGAAGGAGTTTGGCCTACGTTGACTTCTATGGCACGAAACTTTACAGGCAAGCTCAAATGTGCTATCCGGACAACATATTTCGATTTCAGACCTTTGGGTTGTCGGGGGAAGGAGTTTGCCCTACGTTGACTTCTGTGATACGAAACTTTACAAACAACACCAGAAGTATCATTCGGACAACATATTTAGATTTCAGACCTCTAGGTTGTCGGGGGAAGGAGTTTGGCCTACGTTGACTTCTGTAACACGAAACTTTACAAACAACACCAGAAGTGCCATTCAGACAACATATTTAAATTTCAAACCTCTAGGTTGTCGGGGGAAGGAGTTTGGCCTACGTTGACTTCTGTAACACGAAACTTTACAAACAACACCAGAAGTATCATTCGGACAACATATTTAGATTTCAGACCTCTAGGTTGTCGGGGGAAGGAGTTTGGCCTACGTTGACTTCAGTAACACGAAACTTTAAAAACAACACCAGAAGTGCCATTCGGACAATTTATTTCGATTTCAGACCTTTGGGTTGTCGGGGGAAGGAGTTTAGTCTACGTTGACTTCGGTGTCACCAAACTTTAAAAACAACACCAGAAGTGCCATTTAGACAACATATTTAAATTTCAGACCTCTAAGTTGTCAGGGGAAGGACTTTGGCCTACGTTGACTTCTGTGGCACGAAACTTTACAAACAACACCAGAAGTGCTATTCGGACAACATATTACGATTTCAGACCTCTGGGTTGTCAGGGGAAGGAGTTTGGCCTACGTTGACTTCAGTAACACGAAACTTTACAAACCACACCAGAAGTGCCATTCGGACAACATATTTAAATTTCAGACCTCTAGGTTGTCGGGGGAAGGAGTTTGGCCTACGTTGACTTCAGTAACACAAAACTTTACAAACAACACCAGAAGTGCCATTCGGACAACATATTTAAATTTCAGACCTCTATGTTGTCGGGGGAAGGAGTTTGGCCTACGTTGACTTCTGTGGCACGAAACTTTACAGGCAACCTCAGATGTGCTATCCGGACAACATATTTCGATTTCAGACCTCTGGGTTGTCAGGGGAAGGAGTTTGGCCTACGTTGACTTCAGTAACACGAAACTATATAAACAACACCAGAAGTGCCATTCGGACAACATATTTAAATTTCAGACCTCTAGATTGTCGGGGGAAGGAGTTTGGCCTACGTTGACTTCTGTGGCACGAAACTTTACAGGCAACCTCAAATGTGCTATCCGGACAACATATTTCGATTTCAGACCTTTGGGTTGTCGGGGGAAGGAGTTTGCCCTACGTTGACTTCTGTGATACGAAACTTTACAAACAACACCAGAAGTATCATTCGGACAACATATTTAGATTTCAGACCTCTAGGTTATCGGGGGAAGGAGTTTGGCCTACGTTGACTTCTGTAACACGAAACTTTACAAACAACACCAGAAGTGCCATTCAGACAACATATTTAAATTTCAAACCTCTAGGTTGTCGGGGGAAGGAGTTTGGCCTACGTTGACTTCTGTAACACGAAACTTTACAAACAACACCAGAAGTATCATTCGGACAACATATTTTGATTTCAGACCTCTAGGTTGTCGGGGGAAGGAGTTTGGCCTACGTTGACTTCAGTAACACGAAACTTTAAAAACAACACCAGAAGTGCCATTCGGACAATATATTTCGATTTCAGACCTTTGGGTTGTCGGGGGAAGGAGTTTAGTCTACGTTGACTTCGGTGTCACAAAACTTTAAAAACAACACCAGAAGTGCCATTTAGACAACATATTTAAATTTCAGACCTCTAAGTTGTCAGGGGAAGGACTTTGGCCTACGTTGACTTCTGTGGCACGAAACTTTACAAACAACACCAGAAGTGCTATTCGGACAACATATTACGATTTCAGACCTCTGGGTTGTCAGGGGAAGGAGTTTGGCCTACGTTGACTTCAGTAACACGAAACTTTACAAACCACACCAGAAGTGCCATTCGGACAACATATTTAAATTTCAGACCTCTAGGTTGTCGGGGGAAGGAGTTTGGCCTACGTTGACTTCAGTAACACAAAACTTTACAAACAACACCAGAAGTGCCATTCGGACAACATATTTAAATTTCAGACCTCTTGGTTGTCGGGGGAAGGAGTTTTGCCTACGTTGACTTCAGTAACACGAAACTATATAAACAACACCAGAAGTGCCATTTGGACAACATATTTAAATTTCAGACCTCTAGATTGTCGGGGGAAGGAGTTTGGCCTACGTTGACTTCTGTGGCACGAAACTTTACAGGCAACCTCAAATGTGCTATCCGGACAACATATTTCGATTTCAGACCTCTGGGATGTTGGGGGAAGGAGTTTTGCCTACGTTGACTTCTGTGGCACGAAACTTTACAGGCAACCTCAGATGTGCTATCCGGACAACATATTTCGATTTCAGACCTCTGGGTTGTCAGGGGAAGGAGTTTGGCCTACGTTGACTTCAGTAACACGAAACTATATAAACAACACCAGAAGTGCCATTCGGACAACATATTTAAATTTCAGACCTCTAGATTGTCGGGGGAAGGAGTTTGGCCTACGTTGACTTCTGTGGCACGAAACTTTACAGGCAACCTCAAATGTGCTATCCGGACAACATATTTCGATTTCAGACCTCTGGGATGTTGGGGGAAGGAGTTTGGCCTACATTGACTTTTGTGTCACAAAACTTTACAAACAACACCAGAAGTGCTATTCGGACAACATATTACGATTTCAGACCTCTGGGTTGTCAGGGGAAGGAGTTTGGCCTACGTTGACTTCAGTAACACGAAACTTTACAAACCACACCAGAAGTGCCATTCGGACAACATATTTAAATTTCAGACCTCTAGGTTGTCGGGGGAAGTAGTTTGGCCTACGTTGACTTCAGTAACACGAAACTTTACAAACAACACCAGAAGTGCCATTCGGACAACATATTTAAATTTCAGACCTCTTGGTTGTCGGGGGAAGGAGTTTTGCCTACGTTGACTTCTGTGGCACGAAACTTTACAGGCAACCTCAGATGTGCTATCCGGACAACATATTTCGATTTCAGACCTCTGGGTTGTCAGGGGAAGGAGTTTGGCCTACGTTGACTTCAGTAACACGAAACTATATAAACAACACCAGAAGTGCCATTTGGACAACATATTTAAATTTCAGACCTCTAGATTGTCGGGGGAAGGAGTTTGGCCTACGTTGACTTCTGTGGCACGAAACTTTACAGGCAACCTCAAATGTGCTATCCGGACAACATATTTCGATTTCAGACCTCTGGGATGTTGGGGGAAGGAGTTTTGCCTACGTTGACTTCTGTGGCACGAAACTTTACAGGCAACCTCAGATGTGCTATCCGGACAACATATTTCGATTTCAGACCTCTGGGTTGTCAGGGGAAGGAGTTTGGCCTACGTTGACTTCAGTAACATGAAACTATATAAACAACACCAGAAGTGCCATTCGGACAACATATTTAAATTTCAGACCTCTAGATTGTCGGGGGAAGGAGTTTGGCCTACGTTGACTTCTGTGGCACGAAACTTTACAGGCAACCTCAAATGTGCTATCCGGACAACATATTTCGATTTCAGACCTCTGGGATGTTGGGGGAAGGAGTTTGGCCTACATTGACTTTTGTGTCACAAAACTTTACAAACAACACCAGAAGTGCTATTCGGACAACATATTACGATTTCAGACCTCTGGGTTGTCAGGGGAAGGAGTTTGGCCTACGTTGACTTCAGTAACACGAAACTTTACAAACAACACCAGAAGTGTCATTCGGACAACATATTTCGATTTCAGACCTCTGGGTTGTCAGGGGAAGGAGTTTGGCCTACGTTGACTTCAGTAACACGAAACTATATAAACAACACCAGAAGTGCCATTCGGACAACATATTTAAATTTCAGACCTCTAGATTGTCGGGGGAAGGAGTTTGGCCTACGTTGACTTCAGTAACACGAAACTTTACAAACAACACCAGAAGTGACCATTCGGACAACATATTTCGATTTCAGACCTCTAGATTGTCGGGGGAAGGTGTTTTGCCTAGGTTGACTTCTGTGGCACGAAACTTTACAGGCAACCTCAAATGTGCTATCCGGACAACATATTTCGATTTCAGACCTCTGGGATGTCGGGGGAAGGAGTTTGGCCTACATTGACTTTTGTGTCACGAAACTTTACAAACAACACCAGAAGTGCTATTCGGACAACATATTACGATTTCAGACCTCTGGGTTGTCAGGGGAAGGAGTTTGGCCTATGTTGACTTCAGTAACACGAAACTTTACAAACCACACCAGAAGTGCCATTCGGACAACATATTTACATTTCAGACCTCTAGGTTGTCGGGGGAAGGAGTTTGGCCTACGTTGACTTCAGTAACACGAAACTTTACAAACCACACCAGAAGTGCCATTCGGACAACATATTTACATTTCAGACCACTAGGTTGTCGGGGGAAGGAGTTTGGCCTACATTGACTTCAGTAACACGAAACTTTACAGGCAACCTCAAATGTGCTATCCGGACAACATATTTCGATTTCAGGCCTCTGGGATGTTGGGGGAAGGAGTTTGGCCTACATTGACTTTTGTGTCACGAAACTTTACAAACAACACCAGAAGTGCCATTCGGACAACATATTTAAATTTCAGACCTCTAGATTGTTGGGGGAAGGAGTTTGGCCTACGTTGACTTCTGTGGCACGAAACTTTACAGGCAACCTCAAATGTGCTATCCGGACAACATATTTCGATTTCAGACCTCTGGAATGTTGGGGGAAGGAGTTTGGCCTACATTAACTTTTGTGTCACGAAACTTTACAAACAACACCAGAAGTGCTATTCGGACAACATATTACGATTTCAGACCTCTGGGTTGTCGGGAGAAGGAGTTTGGCCTACGTTGACTTCAGTAACACGAAACTTTACAAACCACACCAGAAGTGCCATTCGGACAACATATTTAAATTTCAGACCTCTAGGTTGTCGGGGGAAGGAGTTTGGCCTACGTTGACTTCTGTGGCACGAAACTTTACAGGCAACCTCAAATGTGCTATCCGGACAACATATTTAAATTTCAGACCTCTAGGTTGTCGGGGGAAGGAGTTTGGCCTACGTTGACTACAGTAACACGAAACTTTACAAACAACACCTGAAGTGTCATTCAGACAACATATTTAAATTTCAGACCTCTAGGTTGTCGGGGGAAGGAGTTTGGCCTACGTTGACTTCAGTAACACGAAACTTTACAAACAACACCAGAAGTGCAATTCGGACAACATATTTCGATTTCAGATCTTTGGGTTGTCGGGGGAAGGAGTTTGGCCTACGTTGACTTCAGTAACACGAAACTTTACAAACAACACCAGAAGTGTCATTCAGACAACATATTTTATTTTCAGACCTCTAGGTTGTCGGGGAAAGGAGTTTGGCCTACGTTGACTTCAGTAAAACGAAACTTTACAAACAACACCAGAAGTGTCATTCAGACAACATATTTTAATTTCAGACCTCTAGGTTGTCGGGGGAAGGTGTTTTGCCTAGGTTGACTTCTGTGGCACGAAACTTTACAGGCAACCTCAAATGTGCTATCCGGACAACATATTTCGATTTCAGACCTCTGGGATGTCGGGGGAAGGAGTTTGGCCTACATTGACTTTTGTGTCACGAAACTTTACAAACAACACCAGAAGTGCTATTCGGACAACATATTACGATTTCAGACCTCTGGGTTGTCAGGGGAAGGAGTTTGGCCTATGTTGACTTCAGTAACACGAAACTTTACAAACCACACCAGAAGTGCCATTCGGACAACATATTTACATTTCAGACCTCTAGGTTGTCGGGGGAAGGAGTTTGGCCTACGTTGACTTCAGTAACACGAAACTTTACAAACCACACCAGAAGTGCCATTCGGACAACATATTTACATTTCAGACCACTAGGTTGTCGGGGGAAGGAGTTTGGCCTACATTGACTTCAGTAACACGAAACTTTACAGGCAACCTCAAATGTGCTATCCGGACAACATATTTCGATTTCAGACCTCTGGGATGTTGGGGGAAGGAGTTTGGCCTACATTGACTTTTGTGTCACGAAACTTTACAAACAACACCAGAAGTGCCATTCGGACAACATATTTAAATTTCAGACCTCTAGATTGTCGGGGGAAGGAGTTTGGCCTACGTTGACTTCTGTGGCACGAAACTTTACAGGCAACCTCAAATGTGCTATCCGGACAACATATTTCGATTTCAGACCTCTGGAATGTTGGGGGAAGGAGTTTGGCCTACATTAACTTTTGTGTCACGAAACTTTACAAACAACACCAGAAGTGCTATTCGGACAACATATTACGATTTCAGACCTCTGGGTTGTCGGGAGAAGGAGTTTGGCCTACGTTGACTTCAGTAACACGAAACTTTACAAACCACACCAGAAGTGCCATTCGGACAACATATTTAAATTTCAGACCTCTAGGTTGTCGGGGGAAGGAGTTTGGCCTACGTTGACTTCTGTGGCACGAAACTTTACAGGCAACCTCAAATGTGCTATCCGGACAACATATTTCGATTTCAGACCTTTTGGTTGTCGGGGGAAGGAGTTTGGCCTACGTTGACTTCTGTAACACGAAACTTTACAAACAACACCAGAAGTGCCATTAAGCAACATATTTAAATTTCAGACCTCTAGGTTGTCGGGGGAAGGAGTTTGGCCTACGTTGACTTCAGTAACACGAAACTTTACAAACCACACCAGAAGTGCCATTCGGACAACATATTTAAATTTCAGACCTCTAGGTTGTCGGGGGAAGGAGTTTGGCCTACGTTGACTTCTGTGGCACGAAACTTTACAGGCAACCTCAAATGTGCTATCCGGACAACATATTTCGATTTCAGACCTTTGGGTTGTCGGGGGAAGGAGTTTGGCATACGTTGACTTCTGTAACACGAAACTTTACAAACAACACCAGAAGTGCCATTAAGCAACATATTTAAATTTCACACCTCTAGGTTGTCGGGGGAAGGAGTTTGGCCTACGTTAACTTCAGTAACACGAAACTTTACAAACAACACCTGAAGTGTCATTCAGACAACATATTTAAATTTCAGACCTCTAGGTTGTCGGGGGAAGGAGTTTGGCCTACGTTGACTTCAGTAACACGGAACTTTACAAACAACACCAGAAGTGCAATTCGGACAACATATTTCGATTTCAGATCTTTGGGTTGTCGGGGGAAGGAGTTTAGCCTACGTTGACTTCAGTAACACGAAACTTTACAAACAACACCAGAAGTGTCATTCAGACAACATATTTTAATTTCAGACCTCTAGGTTGTCGGGGGAAGGAGTTTGGCCTACGTTGACTTCAGTAAAACGAAACTTTACAAACAACACCAGAAGTGCAATTCGGACAACATATTTCGATTTCAGACCTTTGGGTTGTCGGGGGAAGGAGTTTGGCCTACGTTGACTTCTGTGAAACGAAACTTTACAAACAACACCAGAAGTGCCATTCGGACAACATATTTAAATTTCAGAACTCTAGGTTGTCGGGGGAAGGAGTTTGGCCTACGTTGACTTCTGTGGCACGAAACTTTACAAACAACACCAGAAGTGTCATTCAGACAACATATTTAAATTTCAGACCTCTAGGTTGTCGGGGAAAGGAGTTTGGCCTACGTTGACTTCAGTAACACGAAACTTTACAAACAACACCAGAAGTGCCATTCGGACAACATATTTCGATTTCAGACTTTTGGGATGTCGGGGGAAGGAGTTTGGCCTACGTTGACTTCTGTAACACGAAACTTTACAAACAAAACCAGAAGTGCCATTCAGACAACATATTTAAATTTCAGACCTCTAGGTTGTCGGGGGAAGGAGTTTGGCCTACATTGACTTCTGTAACACGAAACTTTACAAACAACACCAGAAGTGCCATTCGGACAACATATTTCGATTTCAGACCTTTGGGTTGTCGGGGGAAGGAGTTTGGCCTACGTTGACTTCTGTAACACGAAACTTTACAAACAACACCAGAAGTGCCATTCAGACAACATATTTAAATTTCAGACCTCTGGGTTGTCGGGGGAAGGAGTTTGGCCTACGTTGACTTCTGTAACACGAAACTTTACAAACAACACCAGAAGTATCATTCGGACGACATATTACGATTTCAGACCTCTAGGTTGTCGGGGGAAGGAGTTTGGCCTATGTTGACTTCTATGGCACGAAACTTTACAGGCAACCTCAAATGTGCTATCCGGACAACATATTTCGATTTCAGACCTTTGGGTTGTCGGGGGAAGGAGTTTGGCCTACGTTGACTTCAGTAACACGAAACTTTACAAACCACACCAGAAGTGCCATTCGGACAACATATTTACATTTCAGACCACTAGGTTGTCGGGGGAAGGAGTTTGGCCTACGTTGACTTCAGTAACACGAAACTTTACAAACAACACCAGAAGTGCTGTTTGGACAACATATTACGATTTCAGACCTCTAGGTTGTCGGGGGAAGGAGTTTGGCCTATGTTGACTTCTATGGCACGAAACTTTACAGGCAACCTCAAATGTGCTATCCGGACAACAAATTTCGATTTCAGACCTCTGGGATGTTGGGGGAAGGAGTTTGGCCTACATTGACTTTTGTGTCACGAAACTTTACAAACAACACCAGAAGTGCCATTCGGACAACATATTTAAATTTCAGACCTCTAGATTGTCGGGGGAAGGAGTTTGGCCTACGTTGACTTCTGTGGCACGAAACTTTACAGGCAACCTCAAATGTGCTATCCGGACAACATATTTCGATTTCAGACCTCTGGGATGTTGGGGGAAGGAGTTTGGCCTACATTGACTTTTGTGTCACGAAACTTTACAAACAACACCAGAAGTGCTATTCGGACAACATATTACGATTTTAGAACTCTGGGTTGTCAGGGGAAGGAGTTTGGCCTACGTTGACTTCAGTAACACGAAACTTTACAAACAACACCAGAAGTGTCATTCGGACAACATATTTCGATTTCCGACCTCTAGATTGTCGGGGGAAGGTGTTTTGCCTAGGTTGACTTCTGTGGCACGAAACTTTACAGGCAACCTCAAATGTGCTATCCGGACAACATATTTCGATTTCAGACCTCTGGGATGTCGGGGGAAGGAGTTTGGCCTACATTGACTTTTGTGTCACGAAACTTTACAAACAACACCAGAAGTGCTATTCGGACAACATATTACGATTTCAGACCTCTGGGTTGTCAGGGGAAGGAGTTTGGCCTATGTTGACTTCAGTAACACGAAACTTTACAAACCACACCAGAAGTGCCATTCGGACAACATATTTACATTTCAGACCTCTAGGTTGTCGGGGGAAGGAGTTTGGCCTACGTTGACTTCAGTAACACGAAACTTTACAAACCACACCAGACGTGCCATTCGGACAACATATTTACATTTCAGACCTCTAGGTTGTCGGGGGAAGGAGTTTGGCCTACGTTGACTTCAGTAACACGAAACTTTACAAACCACACCAGAAGTGCCATTCGGACAACATATTTACATTTCAGACCACTAGGTTGTCGGGGGAAGGAGTTTGGCCTACATTGACTTCAGTAACACGAAACTTTACAGGCAACCTCAAATGTGCTATCCGGACAACATATTTCGATTTCAGACCTCTGGGATGTTGGGGGAAGGAGTTTGGCCTACATTGACTTTTGTGTCACGAAACTTTACAAACAACACCAGAAGTGCCATTCGGACAACATATTTAAATTTCAGAACTCTAGATTGTCGGGGGAAGGAGTTTGGCCTACGTTGACTTCTGTGGCACGAAACTTTACAGGCAACCTCAAATGTGCTATCCGGACAACATATTTCGATGTCAGACCTCTGGAATGTTGGGGGAAGGAGTTTGGCCTACATTAACTTTTGTGTCACGAAACTTTACAAACCACACCAGAAGTGCCATTCGGACAACATATTTAAATTTCAGACCTCTAGGTTGTCGGGGGAAGGAGTTTGGCCTACGTTGACTTCAGTAACACGAAACTTTACAAACAACACCAAAAGTGCAATTCGGACAACATATTTCGATTTCAGACCTTTGGGTTGTCGGGGGAAGTAGTTTGGCCTACGTTGACTTCAGTAACACGAAACTATATAAACAACACCAGAAGTGCCATTCAGACAACATATTTAAATTTCAGACCTCTAGGTTGTCGGGGGAAGGAGTTTGGCCTACGTTGACTTCTGTAGTACGAAACTTTACAAGCAACCTCAAATGTGCTATCCGGACAACATATTTCAATTTCAGACCTCTGGGTTGTCGGGGGAAGGAGTTTGGCCTATGTTGACTTCTGTGGTACGAAACTTTACTGGCAACCTCAAATATGCTATCCGGACAACATATTACGATTTCAGACCTCTGGGATGTCGGGGAAAGGAGTTTGGCCTACGTTGACTTCAGTAACACGAAACTTTAAAAACCACACCAGAAGTGCCATTTGGACAAGAAATATCGATTTCAGACCTCTAGGTTGTCAGGGGAAGGAGTTTGGCCTACGTTGACGTCAGCAACATGAAACTTTACAAACAACACCAGACGTGTCATTTGGACAACACATTACAATTTCAGACCTCTGGGATGTTGGGGGAAGGAGTTTGGCCTACGTTGACTTCTGTGGTACGAAACTTTACTGGCAACCTCAAATGTGCTATCCGGACAACATATTACGATTTCAGACCTCTGGGATGTCGGGGAAAGGAGTTTGGCCTACGTTGACTTCAGTAACACGAAACTTTAAAAACCACACCAGAAGTGCCATTTGGACAAGAAATATCGATTTCAGACCTCTAGGTTGTCAGGGGAAGGAGTTTGGCCTACGTTGACGTCAGCAACATGAAACTTTACAAACAACACCAGACGTGTCATTTGGACAACACATTACAATTTCAGACCTCTGGGATGTTGGGGGAAGGAGTTTGGCCTACGTTGACTTCTGTGGTACGAAACTTTACAAGCAACCTCAACAGTGCTATCCGGACAACATATTTCAATTTCAGACCTCTGGGTTGTCGGGGGAAGGAGTTTGGCCTACGTTGACCTCTGTGGTACGAAACTTTACAAACAACCTCAACTGTGCTATCCGAACAACATATTTCAATTTCAGACCTCTGGGTTGTCAGAGGAAGGAGTTTGGCCTACGTTGACTTCTGTGGTACGAAACTTTACAAACAACCTCAACTGTGCTATCCGGACAACATATTTCAATTTCAGACCTCTGGGTTGTCGGGGGAAGGAGTTTGGCCTACGTTGACTTCTGTGGTACGAAACTTTACAAGCAACCTCAACTGTGCTATCCGGACAACATATTTCAATTTCAGACCTCTGGGTTGTCGGGGGAAGGAGTTTGGCCTACGTTGACTTCTGTGGTACGAAACTTTACAAACAACCTCATCTGTGCTATCCGGACAACATATTTCAATTTCAGACCTCTGGGTTGTCGGGGGAAGGAGTTTGGCCTACGTTGACTTCTGTGGTACGAAACTTTACAAGCAACCTCAACTGTGCTATCCGGACAACATATTTCAATTTCAGACCTCTGGGTTGTCGGGGGAATGAGTTTGGCCTACGTTGACTTCTGTGGTACGAAACTTTACAAGCAACCTCAACTGTGCTATCCGGACAACATATTTCAATTTCAGACCTCTGGGATGTCGGGGGAAGGAGTTTGGCCTACGTTGACTTCTGTGGTACGAAACTTTACAAGCAACACCAGACGTGCTATTCGGACAACATATTACGATTTCAGACCTCTGGGTTGTCAGGGGAAGGAGTTTGGCCTACGTTGACTTCTGTAACACGAAACTTTACAAACAACACCAGAAGTGCCATTCAGACAACATATTTAAATTTCAGACCTCTAGGTTGTCGGGGGAAGGAGTTTGGCCTACGTTGACTTCTGTAGTACGAAACTTTACAAGCAACCTCAAATGTGCTATCCGGACAACATATTTCAATTTCAGACCTCTGGGTTGTCGGGGGAAGGAGTTTGGCCTATGTTGACTTCTGTGGTACGAAACTTTACTGGCAACCTCAAATATGCTATCCGGACAACATATTACGATTTCAGACCTCTGGGATGTCGGGGAAAGGAGTTTGGCCTACGTTGACTTCAGTAACACGAAACTTTAAAAACCACACCAGAAGTGCCATTTGGACAAGAAATTTCGATTTCAGACCTCTAGGTTGTCAGGGGAAGGAGTTTGGCCTACGTTGACGTCAGCAACATGAAACTTTACAAACAACACCAGAAGTGTCATTTGGACAACATATTTCAATTTCAGACCTCTGGGTTGTCGGGGGAAGGAGTTTGGCCTACGTTGACTTCTGTGGTACGAAACTTTAAAAACAACCTCAACTGTGCTATCCGGACAACATATTTCAATTTCAGACCTCTGGGTTGTCGGGGGAATGAGTTTGGCCTACGTTGACTTCTGTGGTACGAAACTTTACAAGCAACCTCAACTGTGCTATCCGGACAACATATTTCAATTTCAGACCTCTGGGATGTCGGGGGAAGGAGTTTGGCCTACGTTGACTTCTGTAGTACGAAACTTTACAAGCAACCTCAAATGTGCTATCCGGACAACATATTTCAATTTCAGACCTCTGGGTTGTCGGGGGAAGGAGTTTGGCCTATGTTGACTTCTGTGGTACGAAACTTTACTGGCAACCTCAAATATGCTATCCGGACAACATATTACGATTTCAGACCTCTGGGATGTCGGGGAAAGGAGTTTGGCCTACGTTGACTTCAGTAACACGAAACTTTAAAAACCACACCAGAAGTGCCATTTGGACAAGAAATTTCGATTTCAGACCTCTAGGTTGTCAGGGGAAGGAGTTTGGCCTACGTTGACGTCAGCAACATGAAACTTTACAAACAACACCAGAAGTGTCATTTGGACAACATATTTCAATTTCAGACCTCTGGGTTGTCGGGGGAAGGAGTTTGGCCTACGTTGACTTCTGTGGTACGAAACTTTAAAAACAACCTCAACTGTGCTATCCGGACAACATATTTCAATTTCAGACCTCTGGGTTGTCGGGGGAATGAGTTTGGCCTACGTTGACTTCTGTCGTACGAAACTTTACAAGCAACCTCAAATGTGCTATCCGGACAACATATTTCAATTTCAGACCTCTGGGATGTCGGGGGAAGGAGTTTGGCCTACGTTGACGTCTGTGGTACGAAACTTTACAAGCAACACCAGACGTGCTATTCGGACAACATATTACGATTTCAGACCTCTGGGTTGTCAGGGGAAGGAGTTTGGCCTACGTTGACTTCTGTAACACGAAACTTTACAAACAACACCAGAAGTGCCATTCAGACAACATATTTAAATTTCAGACCTCTAGGTTGTCGGGGGAAGGAGTTTGGCCTACGTTGACTTCTGTAGTACGAAACTTTACAAGCAACCTCAAATGTGCTATCCGGACAACATATTTCAATTTCAGACCTCTGGGTTGTCGGGGGAAGGAGTTTGGCCTATGTTGACTTCTGTGGTACGAAACTTTACTGGCAACCTCAAATATGCTATCCGGACAACATATTACGATTTCAGACCTCTGGGATGTCGGGGAAAGGAGTTTGGCCTACGTTGACTTCAGTAACACGAAACTTTAAAAACCACACCAGAAGTGCCATTTGGACAAGAAATTTCGATTTCAGACCTCTAGGTTGTCAGGGGAAGGAGTTTGGCCTACGTTGACGTCAGCAACATGAAACTTTACAAACAACACCAGAAGTGTCATTTGGACAACACATTACAATTTCAGACCTCTGGGATGTTGGGGGAAGGAGTTTGGCCTACGTTGACTTCTGTGGTACGAAACTTTACAAGCAACCTCAACAGTGCTATCCGGACAACATATTTCAATTTCAGACCTCTGAGTTGTCGGGGGAAGGAGTTTGGCCTACGTTGACCTCTGTGGTACGAAACTTTACAAACAACCTCAACTGTGCTATCCGAACAACATATTTCAATTTCAGACCTCTGGGTTGTCAGAGGAAGGAGTTTGGCCTACGTTGACTTCTGTGGTACGAAACTTTACAAACAACCTCAACTGTGCTAGCCGGACAACATATTTCAATTTCAGACCTCTGGGTTGTCGGGGGAAGGAGTTTGGCCTACGTTGACTTCTGTGGTACGAAACTTTACAAGCAACCTCAACTGTGCTATCCGGACAATATATTTTAATTTCAGACCTCTGGGTTGTCGGGGGAAGGAGTTTGGCCTACGTTGACTTCTGTGGTACGAAACTTTAAAAACAACCTCAACTGTGCTATCCGGACAACATATTTCAATTTCAGACCTCTGGGATGTCGGGGAAAGGAGTTTGGCCTACGTTGACTTCTGTTCCACGAAACTTTAAAAACAACCTCAACTGTGCTATCCGGACAACATATTTCAATTTCAGACCTCTGGGTTGTCGGGGGAAGGAGTTTGGCCTACGTTGACTTCTGTGGTACGAAACTTTACAAACAACACCAGAAGTGCCATTCAGACAACATATTTAAATTTCAGACCTCTAGGTTGTCGGGGGAAGGAGTTTGGCCTACGTTGACTTCTGTGGTACGAAACTTTACAAACAACCTCAACTGTGCTATCCGGACAACATATTTCAATTTCAGACCTCTGGGTTGTCGGGGGAAGGAGTTTGGCCTACGTTGACTTCTGTGGTACGAAACTTTACAAACAACCTCAACTGTGCTATCCGGACAACATATTTCAATTTCAGACCTCTGGGTTGTCGGGGGAAGGAGTTTGGCCTACGTTGACTTCTGTGGTACGAAACTTTAAAAACAACCTCAACTGTGCTATCCGGACAACATATTTAAATTTCAGACCTCTAGGTTGTCGGGGGAATGAGTTTGGCCTACGTTGAATTCTGTGGTACGAAACTTTACAAGCAACCTCAACTGTGCTATCCGGACAACATATTTCAATTTCAGACCTCTGGGTTGTCGGGGGAAGGAGTTTGGCCTACGTTGACTTCTGTGGTACGAAACTTTAAAAACAACCTCAACTGTGCTATCCGGACAACATATTTAAATTTCAGACCTCTAGGTTGTCGGGGGAATGAGTTTGGCCTACGTTGACTTCTGTGGTACGAAACTTTACAAACAACCTCAACTGTGCTATCCGGACAACATATTTCAATTTCAGACCTCTGGGTTGTCGGGGGAAGGAGTTTGGCCTACGTTGACTTCTGTGGTACGAAACTTTAAAAACAACCTCAACTGTGCTATCCGGACAACATATTTCAATTTCATACCTCTGGGTTGTCGGGGGAATGAGTTTGGCCTACGTTGACTTCTGTGGTACGAAACTTTACAAGCAACCTCAACTGTGCTATCCGGACAACATATTTCAATTTCAGACCTCTGGGATGTCGGGGGAAGGAGTTTGGCCTACGTTGACTTCTGTGGTACGAAACTTTACAAGCAACACCAGACGTGCTATTCGGACAACATATAACGATTTCAGACCTCTGGGTTGTCAGGGGAAGGAGTTTGGCCTACGTTGACTTCTGTAACACGAAACTTTACAAACAACACCAGAAGTGCCATTCAGACAACATATTTAAATTTCAGACCTCTAGGTTGTCGGGGGAAGGAGTTTGGCCTACGTTGACTTCTGTAACACGAAACTTTACAAACAACACCAGAAGTGCCATTCAGACAACATATTTAAATTTCAGACCTCTAGGTTGTCGGGGGAAGGAGTTTGGCCTACGTTGACTTCAGTAACACGAAACTTTACAAACAACACCAAAAGTGCAATTCGGACAACATATTTCGATTTCAGACCTTTGGGTTGTCGGGGGAAGTAGTTTGGCCTACGTTGACTTCTGTAACACGAAACTTTACAAACAACACCAGCAGTGCCATTCAGACAACATATTTAAATTTCAGACCTCTAGGTTGTCGGGGGAAGGAGTTTGGCCTACGTTGACTTCTGTAGTACGAAACTTTACAAGCAACCTCAAATGTGCTATCCGGACAACAGATTTCAATTTCAGACCTCTGGGTTGTCGGGGGAAGGAGTTTGGCCTATGTTGACTTCTGTGGTACGAAACTTTACTGGCAACCTCAAATGTGCTATCCGGACAACATATTACGATTTCAGACCTCTGGGATGTCGGGGAAAGGAGTTTGGCCTACGTTGACTTCAGTAACACGAAACTTTAAAAACCACACCAGAAGTGCCATTTGGACAAGAAATTTCGATTTCAGACCTCTAGGTTGCCAGGGGAAGGAGTTTGGCCTACGTTGACGTCAGCACTATGAAACTTTACAAACAACACCAGAAGTGTCATTTGGACAACACATTACAATTTCAGACCTCTGGGATGTTGGGGGAAGGAGTTTGGCCTACGTTGACTTCTGTGGTACGAAACTTTACAAGCAACCTCAACAGTGCTATCCGGACAACATATTTCAATTTCAGACCTCTGGGTTGTCGGGGGAAGGAGTTTGGCCTACGTTGACCTCTGTGGTACGAAACTTTACAAACAACCTGCTGCTGCTCTGCTGCTGAAAGCTTGCTTTAATCTTCAGCTTCTACACTTTTCTCTGTTTTCTTCTCTTTTACTCTCTTCACACTTACTAATCCACTTTTAGTCTGCTTCCTCTTTGCTCTACACACCTATTAATCCACTCTCAGTCTACTTTTATAGACTTTTTCCTCAGGTTTGCTGGATTAGCTGTTTGCTGCTGCAGTTTGTTTGTGTAAGTTTCTAATTTCAACTGAAACAAGGTGAGTGCTTTTTTTCTCCATGGCTTCTGCTCAGGTTTACACCTGTTTAGAGTGTGGCATGTATAGCTTAGATCCCTTATCCACCGATACTGGTAACAATAGTGGTATTTGTACTAAGTGTGAGATAGTTAGCTCCTTGGTGGATAAGGTGAATAAGTTAGAGCTGCACGTCCGGGGTTTAATAAGGGATAGACAGCAGGATTCACTGTTAGCAGCCCCGGGTGTCTCAGGGAGAGTTAGTACCCCCTCGACTCCGGCCTTAGAGCCCTCACAGCGGGGCGAATGGGTAACGTCTCGGCGGCATAGTCGAAAGGCTAAGGCTAATGCTACCGCAAAGGCCACAGCCAGCCCACCTAAACACCACGCTCCCCCAGTTCACGTGTCAAACAGGTTTGCCCCGCTCAGTGAAGCACCAACTGAGGAGCCTGTTAAAGGTACTCTGGTGATAGGAGACTCTATCGTCCGACACGTGAAATTAGCTACTCCTTTAGGGGCACCAGCGGCAACAGTTACTTGTTTACCGGGAGCCAGAGCACCGGACATTAGTGGCAACCTTAGGTTAGGGAATAGGAGATATTCGAGGGTAGTAATTCATGTAGGGGCCAATGATATTCGTCTGCGGCAGTCTGAAGTAACTAAGGCTAATATTAAAGAGGTGATTAAACAGGCCCAGACGCTGTCCGAGGAGGTAATCTGCTCTGGCCCCATCCCAATGAGGCGTGGTGATGAAGCTTACAGCAGGCTTTCTTCGCTGAACCGCTGGATGTCCAAGTGGTGTGCAGAAAATCATGTGGGCTTTATAGATAACTGGCTACACTTTGAGGGCAAGCCTGGTCTTTTAGGTAGGGATGGTGTCCACCCCACGCGGGAGGGTGCTGCCTTACTTTCATGCAGCATAGCTCATAGTCTTTTAGTTAGTCGGCAGAGTAGTATTAGAAGCTGCTGACAATCCAGAGCCGGGACCAGGCCGCAGACAGAGAGGCTTAACCGACCGTCTGCGAGCTGCAAAGAGACGTTACCTAGATACCAATGTATTCAGACTGTGTCTGTCCCCCGAGTCAAACAAAAACATCAAAAAACTAAAACAGTAAATCTAAATAACTTAACTTATATTAAACAATCATATCCAGACTGTAGTACTAACATTTCAAGCCTAAAGATTGGTTTACTTAATATTAGATCTCTAAATTCAAAAGCAGTTCTGGTGAATGAAATGATAACTGATCAGAAATTCGATGTTCTGTGTCTGACAGAAACCTGGATTAGGCCAAACGAATATGTAGCATTAAATGAAGCCACCCCTGCAGGCTATAATTATATACACAATCCGAGATTGTCCGGTAGAGGAGGTGGGGTCTGCATATTTTTCCAAAGTACCTTAGTTAGCAATCAGAAACACTATGAAAATTTTACTTCTTTTGAGCTTCTTTACACCAGTATAATTAATCCAGTTACAAAAAAGAATGCATTTTCTTTAATTAACATCTACAGACCACCAGGGCCCTATTTAGAATTTTTAAAAGAATTTAGTGATTTTGTCACAGACTTAGCAGTAAGTAATGATAAAGTGATTATAGTTGGAGACTTCAACATTCATTTCGAAAAATTGGATGATCCATTAAAAAAGGCATTCACATCGATTTTAGACTCAGTTGGTATTATTCAAAATATAACAGGACCTACTCATTACTGTAATCATACTCTGGATTTAGTTTTGACCCTGGGTGTGAGCATAGATAACCCGAATATTCGTTCTCAAACCTCCGCAATTTCAGATCATTACCTTATTTCATTTAAATTACATCTTAGTCATAATATACGTACATCCCCTAGCTACTCTGTAAAACGTTCAATTACGCCTTTTACAGCCCAACAATTTACAGATAAGCTTCCAGACTTATCAACTCTAATGTACTCTCCTATAGACCCAGTAGAACTAGACAAACTAACCGAAGGTTTAGAAAATACCTTTCGCTCTACCTTAGATGTTGTAGCACCCCTTAAACACAAAATAGATAGACAGAAAAAGCTCGCACCGTGGTACAATGATCAAACTCGTACCTTAAAGCAGTTAGTACGAAATTTAGAGCGTAAATATCGATCAACTAAACTGGAAGTGTTTCACTCTGCGTGGAAAGACAGTCTTGTTAAATATAGAAAAGAACTTAATAAAGCCCGCTCAGCATATCTGGCCTCACAGATCGAGATAAATAAAAATAATCCTAGAGTTCTCTTTAGTGTTATTTCCAAATTAACCAAAAACCAGGCAGGTACTGAACCTCAGATTCCAGCCATTTACACCAGCAACGATTTTATGGACTTCTTCAATAGTAAAATTGAAAACATTCGGGATAAAATTAAACAGATAAATATTACATCCTCTCTGTCATCTGGTCTGGCTGATCTAGAACAAAACCCTGTTACTGAAGTTAGGTGGGAAGTCTTTAACCCACTTCCACAGCTAGAACTAGAGAAAATTATCTCCTCTTCAAACAGCACAACCTGCACACTTGATGCTGTTCCCACAAAATTATTAAAACAGGTACTGCCAGATATAATTAAACCTCTGTTAATGATAGTAAACTCATCGCTCGCCCTGGGCCATGTACCCAAAGCCTTTAAAACAGCTGTAATTAAACCTCTGATCAAGAAACCAAATCTTGATCCTAGTGTACTGTCTAACTATAGACCTATTTCAAACTTACCCTTTATTTCTAAGATTTTAGAAAAAGCTGTAGCCCAACAACTTTGCTCTTACCTGCAAAGAAACCAGATCTATGAAAAATTTCAATCTGGATTTAGGTCTTATCATAGCACTGAGACAGCTTTAGTTAGAATAACAAACGATCTACTTATAGCCGCCGACCAAGGCTGTGTTTCCTTACTCGTACTTCTCGATCTGAGCGCAGCCTTTGATACAATAGATCATACTATCCTTTTAGAAAGACTAGAGAACATGGTCGGTGTAACCGGAACTGCCTTAGCATGGTTTAAATCGTACTTAACCGATCGCTATCAGTTTGTGAGGATAAATGATATGTCTTCCAGTTATACCAAGGTAAGATATGGAATTCCACAAGGCTCTATATTAGGACCGTTATTATTTACATTATATATGCTCCCACTGGGCAAAGTTATTAGAAAACACAATGTGAATTTTCATTGTTATGCGGATGACACGCAGCTCTTCATATCAGCCAAACCTGACGACAGAGTGAGATTAAAGAAAATCGAGGATTGTGTAGAAGATGTAAAATCATGGATGTTGCACAACTTCCTCCTATTAAATAGTGATAAAACAGAAGTTCTCCTATTAGGCCCCAAAGCTGCTAGAAATAAATTATCAGACTTAATGCTAAATCTGGCTGACTTCTCAGCCACCCCTGGTTCAGCAGCTAAAAACCTTGGAGTTATCATAGATTCAGATCTAGCATTCGATAAACACATATCTAATGTTACTAGAACAGCTTTTCTACACCTCCGTAACATCGCCAAGCTAAGAAATGCCCTATCACTGCATGACGCAGAAAAATTAGTACATGCCTTTATTACCTCAAGGCTAGATTATTGTAATGCGCTACTGTCTGGATGTTCCGGCAGTAACTTAAATAAACTTCAGCTAGTTCAAAATGCTGCAGCCAGGGTCCTTACTAAAACTAGAAAATTTGACCATATTAGTCCAGTACTATCAGCACTGCACTGGCTTCCAGTCAAATTCCGCATAGACTATAAAATTCTCCTGTTAACGTATAAAGCCCTACACGGACTCGCTCCTGAGTATTTACAAGACCTCATCTCCTGTTATGAACCACCGCGATTACTCAGATCACAGGGTGCTGGTTTATTAGTAGTGCCTAAAATTCAGAGGAGCTCTGCAGGAGGAAGAGCTTTCTCTTATAAAGCGCCTCAACTCTGGAATAATCTCCCCGAATATGTTCGGGACTCAGACACAGTCTCAATCTTTAAGTCTAGACTGAAAACTTACTTGTTTAGTTTAGCTTTTGGTAATTAATGTTTTTCCCTTTAGATAAGGCTGCAGATTCAGGGGTTCATGGACAGAGGAATTTGTGGTAAACTGAGATGCTGGTGCTGTTGTTCTCCCACTGCACACGGTCACTCAGGTTTGTGGACGGTGGAGTGGGTGGATGCTGGTGTTTCAGGGTGCCTCCATGTCTATGTTACCTTCTGGCTCTCTGCCTTTAGTTAGGCTGTTTTATTCAGTTCTGCCGGAGTCATTTGCCACACTCTGATAATGTTTTAATATTCTCAGTTTTGCATAAATCCAGTCAAAACTAATTCCATCTCTCTGCCTTCCTCTGAGTTACTGACTGCCCACCTGTCTGACCCGATACCGATGTTGGACCCTCAGGCTCTCGCGTCTCCTGTCCGGCCAGACTGATGGAAGTTTCTGAAGTCAGCTCTTCTCCACCACCACCACAGATCAGCTGCTCATCGACCATCTTACTCTCCACTACAGATTACATCCAAGCCATTAGTGGCGCTATTACACTCCTGAGTACATAAAACCTATATAGATGTATAAAAGACTTTTTAAATTTCTATTTAAAAGCCGTTTGACCAGTGGTAGGATGGTCCCCCCTTTAATGTGAGTCTTGGTCCTCCCAAGGTTTCTTCCTCCTCCTGCAGCTCTGAGGGAGTTTTTCCTTGCCTCCGCGCTCACTGGGGGTTCTGTATTCTGTATTTTCTATGTGTAATGTTTTGCCTGATTCTTTGTCCTGTAATCATGTTTCTGTAAAGCTGCTTTGTGCCAACACCTGTTGTAAAAAGCGCTATACAAATAAATTTGATTTGATTTGATTTGAACCTCAACTGTGCTATCCGAACAACATATTTCAATTTCAGACCTCTGGGTTGTCAGAGGAAGGAGTTTGGCCTACGTTGACTTTTGTGGTACGAAACTTTACAAACAAACTCAACTGTGCTATCCGGACAACATATTTCAATTTCAGACCTCTAGGTTGTCGGGGGAAGGAGTTTGGCCTACGTTGACTTCTGTGGTACGAAACTTTACAAGCAACCTCAACTGTGCTATCCGGACAACATATTTCAATTTCAGACCTCTGGGTTGTCGGGGAAAGGAGTTTGGCCTACGTTGACTTCTGTGGTACGAAACTTTACAAGCAACCTCAACAGTGCTATCCGGACAACATATTTCAATTTCAGACCTCTGGGTTGTCAGGGGAAGGAGTTTGGCCTACGTTGACCTCTGTGGTACGAAACTTTACAAACAACCTCACCTGTGCTATCCGAACAACATATTTCAATTTCAGACCTCTGGGTTGTCAGAGGAAGGAGTTTGGCCTACGTTGACTTTTGTGGCACGAAACTTTACAAACAACCTCAACTGTGCTATCCGGACAACATATTTCAATTTCAGACCTCTAGGTTGTCGGGGGAAGGAGTTTGGCCTACGTTGACTTCTGTGGTACGAAACTTTACAAGCAACCTCAACTGTGCTATCCGGACAACATATTTCAATTTCAGACCTCTGGGTTGTCGGGGGAAGGAGTTTGGCCTACGTTGACTTCTGTGGTACGAAACTTTAAAAACAACCTCAACTGTGCTATCCGGACAACATATTTCAATTTCAGACCTCTGGGTTGTCGGGGGAATGAGTTTGGCCTACGTTGACTTCTGTGGTACGAAACTTTACAAGCAACCTCAACTGTGCTATCCGGACAACATATTTCAATTTCAGACCTCTGGGATGTCGGGGGAAGGAGTTTGGCCTACGTTGACTTCTGTGGTACGAAACTTTACAAGCAACACCAGACGTGCTATTCGGACAACATATTACGATTTCAGACCTCTGGGTTGTCAGGGGAAGGAGTTTGGCCTACGTTGACTTCTGTAACACGAAACTTTACAAACAACACCAGAAGTGCCATTCAGACAACATATTTAAATTTCAGACCTCTAGGTTGTCGGGGGAAGGAGTTTGGCCTACGTTGACTTCTGTAACACGAAACTTTACAAACAACACCAGAAGTGCCATTCAGACAACATATTTAAATTTCAGACCTCTAGGTTGTCGGGGGAAGGAGTTTGGCCTACGTTGACTTCTGTGGTACGAAACTTTACAAGCAACACCAGACGTGCTATTCGGACAACATATTACGATTTCAGACCTCTGGGTTGTCAGGGGAAGGAGTTTGGCCTACGTTGACTTCTGTAACACGAAACTTTACAAACAACACCAGAAGTGCCATTCAGACAACATATTTAAATTTCAGACCTCTAGGTTGTCGGGGGAAGGAGTTTGGCCTACGTTGACTTCTGTAACACGAAACTTTACAAACAACACCAGAAGTGCCATTCAGACAACATATTTAAATTTCAGACCTCTAGGTTGTCGGGGGAAGGAGTTTGGCCTACGTTGACTTCAGTAACACGAAACTTTACAAACAACACCATAAGTGCAATTCGGACAACATATTTCGATTTCAGACCTTTGGGATGTCGGGGGAAGTAGTTTGGCCTACGTTGACTTCTGTAACACGAAACTTTACAAACAACACCAGAAGTGCCATTCAGACAACATATTTAAATTTCAGACCTCTAGGTTGTCGGGGGAAGGAGTTTGGCCTACGTTGACTTCTGTAACACGAAACTTTACAAACAACACCAGAAGTGCCATTCAGACAACATATTTAAATTTCAGACCTCTAGGTTGTCGGGGGAAGGAGTTTGGCCTACGTTGACTTCTGTGGCACGAAACTTTACAAGAAACCTCAACTGTGCTATCCGGACAACATATTTCAATTTCAGACCTCTAGGTTGTCGGGGGAAGGAGTTTGGCCTACGTTGACTTCTGTGGCACGAAACTTTACAAGCAACCTCAACTGTGCTATCCGGACAACATATTTCAATTTCAGACCTCTAGGTTGTCGGGGGAAGGAGTTTGGCCTATGTTGACTTCTGTGGTACGAAACTTTACTGGCAACCTCAAATATGCTATCCGGACAACATATTACGATTTCAGACCTCTGGGTTGTCGGGGGAAGGAGTTTGGCCTACGTTGACTTCTGTGGTACGAAACTTTAAAAACAACCTCAACTGTGCTATCCGGACAACATATTTCAATTTCAGACCTCTGGGTTGTCGGGGGAATGAGTTTGGCCTACGTTGACTTCTGTGGTACGAAACTTTACAAGCAACCTCAACTGTGCTATCCGGACAACATATTTCAATTTCAGACCTCTGGGATGTCGGGGGAAGGAGTTTGGCCTACGTTGACTTCTGTGGTACGAAACTTTACAAGCAACACCAGACGTGCTATTCGGACAACATATTACGATTTCAGACCTCTGGGTTGTCAGGGGAAGGAGTTTGGCCTACGTTGACTTCTGTAACACGAAACTTTACAAACAACACCAGAAGTGCCATTCAGACAACATATTTAAATTTCAGACCTCTAGGTTGTCGGGGGAAGGAGTTTGGCCTACGTTGACTTCAGTAACACGAAACTTTACAAACAACACCAAAAGTGCAATTCGGACAACATATTTCGATTTCAGACCTTTGGGTTGTCGGGGGAAGTAGTTTGGCCTACGTTGACTTCTGTAACACGAAACTTTACAAACAACACCAGAAGTGCCATTCAGACAACATATTTAAATTTCAGACCTCTAGGTTGTCGGGGGAAGGAGTTTGGCCTACGTTGACTTCTGTAACACGAAACTTTAAAAACCACACCAGAAGTGCCATTTGGACAAGAAATTTCGATTTCAGACCTCTAGGTTGTCAGGGGAAGGAGTTTGGCCTACGTTGACGTCAGCAACATGAAACTTTACAAACAACACCAGAAGTGTCATTTGGACAACACATTACAATTTCAGACCTCTGGGTTGTCGGGGGAAGGAGTTTGGCCTACGTTGACTTCTGTGGTACGAAACTTTACAAGCAACCTCAACAGTGCTATCCGGACAACATATTTCAATTTCAGACCTCTGGGTTGTCGGGGGAAGGAGTTTGGCCTACGTTGACTTCTGTGGTACGAAACTTTACAAGCAACCTCAAATGTGCTATCCGGACAACATATTTCAATTTCAGACCTCTGGGTTGTCGGGGGAAGGAGTTTGGCCTACGTTGACTTCTGTGGTACGAAACTTTACAAACAACCTCAACTGTGCTATCCGAACAACATATTTCAATTTCAGACCTCTGGGTTGTCGGAGGAAGGAGTTTGGCCTACGTTGACTTCTGTGGTACGAAACTTTACAAACAACCTCAACTGTGCTATCCGGACAACATATTTCAATTTCAGACCTCTGGGTTGTCGGGGGAAGGAGTTTGGCCTACGTTGACTTCTGTGGTACGAAACTTTACAAGCAACCTCAACTGTGCTATCCGGACAACATATTTCAATTTCAGACCTCTGGGTTGTCGGGGGAAGGAGTTTGGCCTACGTTGACTTCTGTGGTACGAAACTTTACAAACAACCTCAACTGTGCTATCCGGACAACATATTTCAATTTCAGACCTCTGGGTTGTCGGGGGAAGGAGTTTGGCCTACGTTGACTTCTGTGGTACGAAACTTTAAAAACAACCTCAACTGTGCTATCCGGACAACATATTTCAATTTCAGACCTCTGGGTTGTCGGGGGAAGGAGTTTGGCCTACGTTGACTTCTGTGGTACGAAACTTTACAAGCAACCTCAACTGTGCTATCCGGACAACATATTTCAATTTCAGACCTCTGGGTTGTCGGGGGAAGGAGTTTGGCCTACGTTGACTTCTGTGGTACGAAACTTTACAAACAACCTCAACTGTGCTATCCGGACAACATATTTCAATTTCAGACCTCTGGGTTGTCGGGGGAAGGAGTTTGGCCTACGTTGACTTCTGTGGTACGAAACTTTACAAGCAACCTCAACTGTGCTATCCGGACAACATATTTCAATTTCAGACCTCTGGGTTGTCGGGGGAAGGAGTTTGGCCTACGTTGACTTCTGTGGTACGAAACTTTACAAACAACCTCAACTGTGCTATCCGGACAACATATTTCAATTTCAGACCTCTGGGTTGTCGGGGGAAGGAGTTTGGCCTACGTTGACTTCTGTGGTACGAAACTTTACAAACAACACCAGAAGTGCCATTCAGACAACATATTTAAATTTCAGACCTCTAGGTTGTCGGGGGAAGGAGTTTGGCCTACGTTGACTTCTGTGGTACGAAACTTTACAAACAACCTCAACTGTGCTATCCGGACAACATATTTCAATTTCAGACCTCTGGGTTGTCGGGGGAAGGAGTTTGGCCTACGTTGACTTCTGTGGTACGAAACTTTAAAAACAACCTCAACTGTGCTATCCGGACAACATATTTCAATTTCAGACCTCTGGGTTGTCGGGGGAAGGAGTTTGGCCTACGTTGACTTCTGTGGTACGAAACTTTAAAAACAACCTCAACTGTGCTATCCGGACAACATATTTCAATTTCAGACCTCTAGGTTGTCGGGGGAAGGAGTTTGGCCTACGTTGAATTCTGTGGTACGAAACTTTACAAGCAACCTCAACTGTGCTATCCGGACAACATATTTCAATTTCAGACCTCTGGGTTGTCGGGGGAAGGAGTTTGGCCTACGTTGACTTCTGTGGTACGAAACTTTACAAACAACACCAAAAGTGCAATTCGGACAACATATTTCGATTTCAGACCTTTGGGTTGTCGGGGGAAGTAGTTTGGCCTACGTTGACTTCTGTAACACGAAACTTTACAAACAACACCAGAAGTGCCATTCAGACAACATATTTAAATTTCAGACCTCTAGGTTGTCGGGGGAAGGAGTTTGGCCTACGTTGACTTCTGTAACACGAAACTTTAAAAACCACACCAGAAGTGCCATTTGGACAAGAAATTTCGATTTCAGACCTCTAGGTTGTCAGGGGAAGGAGTTTGGCCTACGTTGACGTCAGCAACATGAAACTTTACAAACAACACCAGAAGTGTCATTTGGACAACACATTACAATTTCAGACCTCTGGGTTGTCGGGGGAAGGAGTTTGGCCTACGTTGACTTCTGTGGTACGAAACTTTACAAGCAACCTCAACAGTGCTATCCGGACAACATATTTCAATTTCAGACCTCTGGGTTGTCGGGGGAAGGAGTTTGGCCTACGTTGACTTCTGTGGTACGAAACTTTACAAGCAACCTCAAATGTGCTATCCGGACAACATATTTCAATTTCAGACCTCTGGGTTGTCGGGGGAAGGAGTTTGGCCTACGTTGACTTCTGTGGTACGAAACTTTACAAACAACCTCAACTGTGCTATCCGAACAACATATTTCAATTTCAGACCTCTGGGTTGTCGGAGGAAGGAGTTTGGCCTACGTTGACTTCTGTGGTACGAAACTTTACAAACAACCTCAACTGTGCTATCCGGACAACATATTTCAATTTCAGACCTCTGGGTTGTCGGGGGAAGGAGTTTGGCCTACGTTGACTTCTGTGGTACGAAACTTTACAAGCAACCTCAACTGTGCTATCCGGACAACATATTTCAATTTCAGACCTCTGGGTTGTCGGGGGAAGGAGTTTGGCCTACGTTGACTTCTGTGGTACGAAACTTTACAAACAACCTCAACTGTGCTATCCGGACAACATATTTCAATTTCAGACCTCTGGGTTGTCGGGGGAAGGAGTTTGGCCTACGTTGACTTCTGTGGTACGAAACTTTACAAACAACACCAGAAGTGCCATTCAGACAACATATTTAAATTTCAGACCTCTAGGTTGTCGGGGGAAGGAGTTTGGCCTACGTTGACTTCTGTGGTACGAAACTTTACAAACAACCTCAACTGTGCTATCCGGACAACATATTTCAATTTCAGACCTCTGGGTTGTCGGGGGAAGGAGTTTGGCCTACGTTGACTTCTGTGGTACGAAACTTTAAAAACAACCTCAACTGTGATATCCGGACAACATATTTCAATTTCAGACCTCTGGGTTGTCGGGGGAAGGAGTTTGGCCTACGTTGACTTCTGTGGTACGAAACTTTAAAAACAACCTCAACTGTGCTATCCGGACAACATATTTCAATTTCAGACCTCTAGGTTGTCGGGGGAAGGAGTTTGGCCTACGTTGAATTCTGTGGTACGAAACTTTACAAGCAACCTCAACTGTGCTATCCGGACAACATATTTCAATTTCAGACCTCTGGGTTGTCGGGGGAAGGAGTTTGGCCTACGTTGACTTCTGTGGTACGAAACTTTACAAACAACCTCAACTGTGCTATCCGGACAACATATTTCAATTTCAGACCTCTGGGTTGTCGGGGGAAGGAGTTTGGCCTACGTTGACTTCTGTGGTACGAAACTTTAAAAACAACCTCAACTGTGATATCCGGACAACATATTTCAATTTCAGACCTCTGGGTTGTCGGGGGAAGGAGTTTGGCCTACGTTGACTTCTGTGGTACGAAACTTTAAAAACAACCTCAACTGTGCTATCCGGACAACATATTTCAATTTCAGACCTCTGGGTTGTCGGGGGAATGAGTTTGGCCTACGTTGACTTCTGTGGTACGAAACTTTACAAGCAACCTCAACTGTGCTATCCGGACAACATATTTCAATTTCAGACCTCTGGGATGTCGGGGGAAGGAGTTTGGCCTACGTTGACTTCTGTGGTACGAAACTTTACAAGCAACACCAGACGTGCTATTCGGACAACATATAACGATTTCAGACCTCTGGGTTGTCAGGGGAAGGAGTTTGGCCTACGTTGACTTCTGTAACACGAAACTTTACAAACAACACCAGAAGTGCCATTCAGACAACATATTTAAATTTCAGACCTCTAGGTTGTCGGGGGAAGGAGTTTGGCCTACGTTGACTTCTGTGGTACGAAACTTTACAAACAACCTCAACTGTGCTATCCGGACAACATATTTCAATTTCAGACCTCTAGGTTGTCGGGGGAAGGAGTTTGGCCTACGTTGACTTCTGTGGTACGAAACTTTACAAGCAACCTCAACTGTGCTATCCGGACAACATATTTCAATTTCAGACCTCTGGGTTGTCGGGGGAAGGAGTTTGGCCTACGTTGACTTCTGTGGTACGAAACTTTACAAACAACCTCAACTGTGCTATCCGGACAACATATTTCAATTTCAGACCTCTGGGTTGTCGGGGGAAGGAGTTTGGCCTACGTTGACTTCTGTGGTACGAAACTTTAAAAACAACCTCAACTGTGATATCCGGACAACATATTTCAATTTCAGACCTCTGGGTTGTCGGGGGAAGGAGTTTGGCCTACGTTGACTTCTGTGGTACGAAACTTTAAAATCAACCTAAACTGTGCTATCCGGACAACATATTTCAATTTCAGACCTCTGGGTTGTCGGGGGAATGAGTTTGGCCTACGTTGACTTCTGTGGTACGAAACTTTACAAGCAACCTCAACTGTGCTATCCGGACAACATATTTCAATTTCAGACCTCTGGGTTGTCGGGGGAAGGAGTTTGGCCTACGTTGACTTCTGTGGTACGAAACTTTACAAGCAACACCAGACGTGCTATTCGGACAACATATTACGATTTCAGACCTCTGGGTTGTCAGGGGAAGGAGTTTGGCCTACGTTGACTTCTGTAACACGAAACTTTACAAACAACACCAGAAGTGCCATTCAGACAACATATTTAAATTTCAGACCTCTAGGTTGTCGGGGGAAGGAGTTTGGCCTACGTTGACTTCTGTAACACGAAACTTTACAAACAACAACAGAAGTGCCATTCAGACAACATATTTCAATTTCAGACCTCTAGGTTGTCGGGGGAAGGAGTTTGGCCTACGTTGACTTCTGTGGCACGAAACTTTACAAGCAACCTCAACTGTGCTATCCGGACAACATATTTCAATTTCAGACCTCTAGGTTGTCGGGGGAAGGAGTTTGGCCTACGTTGACTTCTGTGGCACGAAACTTTACAAGCAACCTCAACTGTGCTATCCGGACAACATATTTCAATTTCAGACCTCTAGGTTGTCGGGGGAAGGAGTTTGGCCTACGTTGACTTCTGTGGCACGAAACTTTACAAGCAACCTCAACTGTGCTATCCGGACAACATATTTCAATTTCAGACCTCTAGGTTGTCGGGGGAAGGAGTTTGGCCTACGTTGACTTCTGTGTTACAAAACTTTACAAGCAACCTCATCTGTGCTATCCGGACAACATATTTCAATTTCAGACCTCTGGGTTGTCGGGGGAAAAAGTTTGGCCTACGTTGACTTCTGTAGTACGAAACTTTACAAGCAACCTCAAATGTGCTATCCGGACAACATATTTCAATTTCAGACCTCTGGGTTGTCGGGGGAAGGAGTTTGGCCTATGTTGACTTCTGTGGTACGAAACTTTACTGGCAACCTCAAATGTGCTATCCGGACAACATATTACGATTTCAGACCTCTGGGATGTCGGGGAAAGGAGTTTGGCCTACGTTGACTTCAGTAACACGAAACTTTAAAAACCACACCAGAAGTGCCATTTGGACAAGAAATTTCGATTTCAGACCTCTAGGTTGCCAGGGGAAGGAGTTTGGCCTACGTTGACGTCAGCACTATGAAACTTTACAAACAACACCAGAAGTGTCATTTGGACAACACATTACAATTTCAGACCTCTGGGATGTTGGGGGAAGGAGTTTGGCCTACGTTGACTTCTGTGGTACGAAACTTTACAAGCAACCTCAACAGTGCTATCCGGACAACATATTTCAATTTCAGACCTCTGGGTTGTCGGGGGAAGGAGTTTGGCCTACGTTGACCTCTGTGGTACGAAACTTTACAAACAACCTCAACTGTGCTATCCGAACAACATATTTCAATTTCAGACCTCTGGGTTGTCAGAGGAAGGAGTTTGGCCTACGTTGACTTTTGTGGTACGAAACTTTACAAAACAACCTCAACTGTGCTATCCGGACAACATATTTCAATTTCAGACCTCTAGGTTGTCGGGGGAAGGAGTTTGGCCTACGTTGACTTCTGTGGTACGAAACTTTACAAGCAACCTCAACTGTGCTATCCGGACAACATATTTCAATTTCAGACCTCTGGGTTGTCGGGGAAAGGAGTTTGGCCTACGTTGACTTCTGTGGTACGAAACTTTACAAGCAACCTCAACAGTGCTATCCGGACAACATATTTCAATTTCAGACCTCTGGGTTGTCGGGGGAAGGAGTTTGGCCTACGTTGACCTCTGTGGTACAAAACTTTACAAACAACCTCAACAGTGCTATCCGGACAACATATTTCAATTTCAGACCTCTGGGTTGTCAGAGGAAGGAGTTTGGCCTACGTTGACTTTTGTGGTACGAAACTTTACAAACAACCTCAACTGTGCTATCCGGACAACATATTTCAATTTCAGACCTCTAGGTTGTCGGGGGAAGGAGTTTGGCCTACGTTGACTTCTGTGGTACGAATCTTTACAAGCAACCTCAACTGTGCTATCCGGACAACATATTTCAATTTCAGACCTCTGGGTTGTCGGGGGAAGGAGTTTGGCCTACGTTGACTTCTGTGGTACGAAACTTTAAAAACAACCTCAACTGTGCTATCCGGACAACATATTTCAATTTCAGACCTCTGGGTTGTCGGGGGAATGAGTTTGGCCTACGTTGACTTCTGTGGTACGAAACTTTACAAGCAACCTCAACTGTGCTATCCGGACAACATATTTCAATTTCAGACCTCTGGGATGTCGGGGGAAGGAGTTTGGCCTACGTTGACTTCTGTGGTACGAAACTTTACAAGCAACACCAGACGTGCTATTCGGACAACATATTACGATTTCAGACCTCTGGGTTGTCAGGGGAAGGAGTTTGGCCTACGTTGACTTCTGTAACACGAAACTTTACAAACAACACCAGAAGTGCCATTCAGACAACATATTTAAATTTCAGACCTCTAGGTTGTCGGGGGAAGGAGTTTGGCCTACGTTGACTTCTGTAACACGAAACTTTACAAACAACACCAGAAGTGCCATTCAGACAACATATTTAAATTTCAGACCTCTAGGTTGTCGGGGGAAGGAGTTTGGCCTACGTTGACTTCAGTAACACGAAACTTTACAAACAACACCATAAGTGCAATTCGGACAACATATTTCGATTTCAGACCTTTGGGTTGTCGGGGGAAGTAGTTTGGCCTACGTTGACTTCTGTAACACGAAACTTTACAAACAACACCAGAAGTGCCATTCAGACAACATATTTAAATTTCAGACCTCTAGGTTGTCGGGGGAAGGAGTTTGGCCTACGTTGACTTCTGTAACACGAAACTTTACAAACAACACCAGAAGTGCCATTCAGACAACATATTTAAATTTCAGACCTCTAGGTTGTCGGGGGAAGGAGTTTGGCCTACGTTGACTTCTGTGGCACGAAACTTTACAAGAAACCTCAACTGTGCTATCCGGACAACATATTTCAATTTCAGACCTCTAGGTTGTCGGGGGAAGGAGTTTGGCCTACGTTGACTTCTGTGGCACGAAACTTTACAAGCAACCTCAACTGTGCTATCCGGACAACATATTTCAATTTCAGACCTCTAGGTTGTCAGGGGAAGGAGTTTGGCCTACGTTGACTTCAGTAACATGAAACTTTACAAACAACACCAGAAGTGTCATTTGGACAACACATTACAATTTCAGACCTCTGGGATGTCGGGGGAAGGAGTTTGGCCTACGTTGACTTCTGTGTTACAAAACTTTACAAGCAACCTCAACTGTGCTATCCGGACAACATATTTCAATTTCAGACCTCTAGGTTGTCAGGAGAAGGAGTTTGGCGTACGTTGACTTCAGTAACACGAAACTTTACAAGCAACACCAGAAGTGCCATTTGGACAAAATATTTCAATTTCAGACCTCTGGGTTGTCGGGGGAAGGAGTTTGGCCTATGTTGACTTCTGTGGTACGAAACTTTACTGGCAACCTCAAATATGCTATCCGGACAACATATTACGATTTCAGACCTCTGGGTTGTCGGGGGAAGGAGTTTGGCCTACGTTGACTTCTGTGGTACGAAACTTTAAAAACAACCTCAACTGTGCTATCCGGACAACATATTTCAATTTCAGACCTCTAGATTGTCGGGGGAATGAGTTTGGCCTACGTTGACTTCTGTGGTACGAAACTTTACAAGCAACCTCAACTGTGCTATCCGGACAACATATTTCAATTTCAGACCTCTGGGATGTCGGGGGAAGGAGTTTGGCCTACGTTGACTTCTGTGGTACGAAACTTTACAAGCAACACCAGACGTGCTATTCGGACAACATATTACGATTTCAGACCTCTGGGTTGTCAGGGGAAGGAGTTTGGCCTACGTTGACTTCTGTAACACGAAACTTTACAAACAACACCAGAAGTGCCATTCAGACAACATATTTAAATTTCAGACCTCTAGGTTGTCGGGGGAAGGAGTTTGGCCTACGTTGACTTCAGTAACACGAAACTTTACAAACAACACCAAAAGTGCAATTCGGACAACATATTTCGATTTCAGACCTTTGGGTTGTCGGGGGAAGTAGTTTGGCCTACGTTGACTTCTGTAACACGAAACTTTACAAACAACACCAGAAGTGCCATTCAGACAACATATTTAAATTTCAGACCTCTAGGTTGTCGGGGGAAGGAGTTTGGCCTACGTTGACTTCTGTAACACGAAACTTTAAAAACCACACCAGAAGTGCCATTTGGACAAGAAATTTCGATTTCAGACCTCTAGGTTGTCAGGGGAAGGAGTTTGGCCTACGTTGACGTCAGCAACATGAAACTTTACAAACAACACCAGAAGTGTCATGTGGACAACACATTACAATTTCAGACCTCTGGGATGTTGGGGGAAGGAGATTGGCCTACGTTGACTTCTGTGGTACGAAACTTTACAAGCAACCTCAACAGTGCTATCCGGACAACATATTTCAATTTCAGACCTCTGGGTTGTCGGGGGAAGGAGTTTGGCCTACGTTGACTTCTGTGGTACGAAACTTTACAAGCAACCTCAAATGTGCTATCCGGACAACATATTTCAATTTCAGACCTCTGGGTTGTCGGGGGAAGGAGTTTGGCCTACGTTGACTTCTGTGTTACAAAACTTTACAAGCAACCTCATCTGTGCTATCCGGACAACATATTTCAATTTCAGACCTCTGGGTTGTCGGGGGAAGGAGTTTGGCCTATGTTGACTTCTGTGGTACGAAACTTTACTGGCAACCTCAAATGTGCTATCCGGACAACATATTACGATTTCAGACCTCTGGGATGTCGGGGAAAGGAGTTTGGCCTACGTTGACTTCAGTAACACGAAACTTTAAAAACCACACCAGAAGTGCCATTTGGACAAGAAATTTCGATTTCAGACCTCTAGGTTGCCAGGGGAAGGAGTTTGGCCTACGTTGACGTCAGCACTATGAAACTTTACAAACAACACCAGAAGTGTCATTTGGACAACACATTACAATTTCAGACCTCTGGGATGTTGGGGGAAGGAGTTTGGCCTACGTTGACTTCTGTGGTACGAAACTTTACAAGCAACCTCAACAGTGCTATCCGGACAACATATTTCAATTTCAGACCTCTGGGTTGTCGGGGGAAGGAGTTTGGCCTACGTTGACCTCTGTGGTACGAAACTTTACAAACAACCTCAACTGTGCTATCCGAACAACATATTTCAATTTCAGACCTCTGGGTTGTCAGAGGAAGGAGTTTGGCCTACGTTGACTTTTGTGGTACGAAACTTTACAAAACAACCTCAACTGTGCTATCCGGACAACATATTTCAATTTCAGACCTCTAGGTTGTCGGGGGAAGGAGTTTGGCCTACGTTGACTTCTGTGGTACGAAACTTTACAAGCAACCTCAACTGTGCTATCCGGACAACATATTTCAATTTCAGACCTCTGGGTTGTCGGGGAAAGGAGTTTGGCCTACGTTGACTTCTGTGGTACAAAACTTTACAAGCAACCTCAACAGTGCTATCCGGACAACATATTTCAATTTCAGACCTCTGGGTTGTCGGGGGAAGGAGTTTGGCCTACGTTGACCTCTGTGGTACAAAACTTTACAAACAACCTCAGCTGTGCTATCCGAACAACATATTTCAATTTCAGACCTCTGGGTTGTCAGAGGAAGGAGTTTGGCCTACGTTGACTTTTGTGGTACGAAACTTTACAAACAACCTCAACTTTGCTATCCGGACAACATATTTCAATTTCAGACCTCTAGGTTGTCGGGGGAAGGAGTTTGGCCTACGTTGACTTCTGTGGTACGAATCTTTACAAGCAACCTCAACTGTGCTATCCGGACAACATATTTCAATTTCAGACCTCTGGGTTGTCGGGGGAAGGAGTTTGGCCTACGTTGACTTCTGTGGTACGAAACTTTAAAAACAACCTCAACTGTGCTATCCGGACAACATATTTCAATTTCAGACCTCTGGGTTGTCGGGGGAAGGAGTTTGGCCTACGTTGACTTCTGTGGTACGAAACTTTACAAGCAACCTCAAATGTGCTATCCGGACAACATATTTCAATTTCAGACCTCTGGGTTGTCGGGGGAAGGAGTTTGGCCTACGTTGACTTCTGTGGTACGAAACTTTACAAACAACCTCAACTGTGCTATCCGAACAACATATTTCAATTTCAGACCTCTGGGTTGTCGGAGGAAGGAGTTTGGCCTACGTTGACTTCTGTAACACGAAACTTTACAAACAACAACAGAAGTGCCATTCAGACAACATATTTCAATTTCAGACCTCTAGGTTGTCGGGGGAAGGAGTTTGGCCTACGTTGACTTCTGTGGCACGAAACTTTACAAGCAACCTCAACTGTGCTATCCGGACAACATATTTCAATTTCAGACCTCTAGGTTGTCGGGGGAAGGAGTTTGGCCTACGTTGACTTCTGTGGCACGAAACTTTACAAGCAACCTCAACTGTGCTATCCGGACAACATATTTCAATTTCAGACCTCTAGGTTGTCAGGGGAAGGAGTTTGGCCTACGTTGACTTCAGTAACATGAAACTTTACAAACAACACCAGAAGTGTCATTTGGACAACACATTACAATTTCAGACCTCTGGGATGTCGGGGGAAGGAGTTTGGCCTACGTTGACTTCTGTGTTACAAAACTTTACAAGCAACCTCAACTGTGCTATCCGGACAACATATTTCAATTTCAGACCTCTAGGTTGTCAGGAGAAGGAGTTTGGCGTACGTTGACTTCAGTAACACGAAACTTTACAAACAACACCAGAAGTGCCATTTGGACAAAATATTTCAATTTCAGACCTCTGGGTTGTCGGGGGAAGGAGTTTGGCCTACGTTGACTTCTGTAGTACGAAACTTTACAAGCAACCTCAAATGTGCTATCCGGACAACATATTTCAATTTCAGACCTCTGGGTTGTCGGGGGAAGGAGTTTGGCCTATGTTGACTTCTGTGGTACGAAACTTTACTGGCAACCTCAAATATGCTATCCGGACAACATATTACGATTTCAGACCTCTGGGTTGTCGGGGGAAGGAGTTTGGCCTACGTTGACTTCTGTGGTACGAAACTTTAAAAACAACCTCAACTGTGCTATCCGGACAACATATTTCAATTTCAGACCTCTGGGTTGTCGGGGGAATGAGTTTGGCCTACTTTGACTTCTGTGGTACGAAACTTTACAAGCAACCTCAACTGTGCTATCCGGACAACATATTTCAATTTCAGACCTCTGGGATGTCGGGGGAAGGAGTTTGGCCTACGTTGACTTCTGTGGTACGAAACTTTACAAGCAACACCAGACGTGCTATTCGGACAACATATTACGATTTCAGACCTCTGGGTTGTCAGGGGAAGGAGTTTGGCCTACGTTGACTTCTGTAACACGAAACTTTACAAACAACACCAGAAGTGCCATTCAGACAACATATTTAAATTTCAGACCTCTAGGTTGTCGGGGGAAGGAGTTTGGCCTACGTTGACTTCAGTAACACGAAACTTTACAAACAACACCAAAAGTGCAATTCGGACAACATATTTCGATTTCAGACCTTTGGGTTGTCGGGGGAAGTAGTTTGGCCTATGTTGACTTCTGTAACACGAAACTTTACAAACAACACCAGAAGTGCCATTCAGACAACATATTTAAATTTCAGACCTCTAGGTTGTCGGGGGAAGGAGTTTGGCCTACGTTGACTTCTGTAACACGAAACTTTAAAAACCACACCAGAAGTGCCATTTGGACAAGAAATTTCGATTTCAGACCTCTAGGTTGTCAGGGGAAGGAGTTTGGCCTACGTTGACGTCAGCAACATGAAACTTTACAAACAACACCAGAAGTGTCATGTGGACAACACATTACAATTTCAGACCTCTGGGATGTTGGGGGAAGGAGTTTGGCCTACGTTGACTTCTGTGGTACGAAACTTTACAAGCAACCTCAACAGTGCTATCCGGACAACATATTTCAATTTCAGACCTCTGGGTTGTCGGGGGAAGGAGTTTGGCCTACGTTGACTTCTGTGGTACGAAACTTTACAAGCAACCTCAAATGTGCTATCCGGACAACATATTTCAATTTCAGACCTCTGGGTTGTCGGGGGAAGGAGTTTGGCCTACGTTGACTTCTGTGGTACGAAACTTTACAAACAACCTCAACTGTGCTATCCGAACAACATATTTCAATTTCAGACCTCTGGGTTGTCGGAGGAAGGAGTTTGGCCTACGTTGACTTCTGTGGTACGAAACTTTACAAACAACCTCAACTGTGCTATCCGGACAACATATTTCAATTTCAGACCTCTGGGTTGTCGGGGGAAGGAGTTTGGCCTACGTTGACTTCTGTGGTACGAAACTTTACAAGCAACCTCAACTGTGCTATCCGGACAACATATTTCAATTTCAGACCTCTGGGTTGTCGGGGGAAGGAGTTTGGCCTACGTTGACTTCTGTGGTACGAAACTTTACAAACAACCTCAACTGTGCTATCCGGACAACATATTTCAATTTCAGACCTCTGGGTTGTCGGGGGAAGGAGTTTGGCCTACGTTGACTTCTGTGGTACGAAACTTTACAAACAACCTCAACTGTGCTATCCGAACAACATATTTCAATTTCAGACCTCTGGGTTGTCGGGGGAAGGAGTTTGGCCTACGTTGACTTCTGTGGTACGAAACTTTACAAACAACACCAGAAGTGCCATTCAGACAACATATTTAAATTTCAGACCTCTAGGTTGTCTGGGGAAGGAGTTTGGCCTACGTTGACTTCTGTGGTACGAAACTTTACAAACAACCTCAACTGTGCTATCCGGACAACATATTTCAATTTCAGACCTCTGGGTTGTCGGGGGAAGGAGTTTGGCCTACGTTGACTTCTGTGGTACGAAACTTTACAAACAACCTCAACTGTGCTATCCGGACAACATATTTCAATTTCAGACCTCTGGGTTGTCGGGGGAAGGAGTTTGGCCTACGTTGACTTCTGTGGTACGAAACTTTAAAAACAACCTCAACTGTGCTATCCGGACAACATATTTCAATTTCAGACCTCTGGGTTGTCGGGGGAATGAGTTTGGCCTACGTTGACTTCTGTGGTACGAAACTTTACAAGCAACCTCAGCTGTGCTATCCGGACAACATATTTCAATTTCAGACCTCTGGGATGTCGGGGGAAGGAGTTTGGCCTACGTTGACTTCTGTGGTACGAAACTTTACAAGCAACACCAGACGTGCTATTCGGACAACATATTACGATTTCAGACCTCTGGGTTGTCAGGGGAAGGAGTTTGGCCTACGTTGACTTCTGTAACACGAAACTTTACAAACAACACCAGAAGTGCCATTCAGACAACATATTTAAATTTCAGACCTCTAGGTTGTCGGGGGAAGGAGTTTGGCCTACGTTGACTTCTGTAACACGAAACTTTACAAACAACACCAGAAGTGCCATTCAGACAACATATTTCAATTTCAGACCTCTAGGTTGTCGGGGGAAGGAGTTTGGCCTACGTTGACTTCTGTGGCACGAAACTTTACAAGCAACCTCAACTGTGCTATCCGGACAACATATTTCAATTTCAGACCTCTAGGTTGTCGGGGGAAGGAGTTTGGCCTACGTTGACTTCTGTGGCACGAAACTTTACAAGCAACCTCAACTGTGCTATCCGGACAACATATTTCAATTTCAGACCTCTAGGTTGTCAGGGGTAGGAGTTTGGCCTACGTTGACTTCAGTAACATGAAACTTTACAAACAACACCAGAAGTGTCATTTGGACAACACATTACAATTTCAGACCTCTGGGATGTCGGGGGAAGGAGTTTGGCCTACGTTGACTTCTGTGTTACAAAACTTTACAAGCAACCTCAACTGTGCTATCCGGACAACATATTTCAATTTCAGACCTCTGGGTTGTCGGGGGAAAAAGTTTGGCCTACGTTGACTTCTGTAGTACGAAACTTTATGCACAACCTCAAATGTGCTATCCGGACAACATATTTCAATTTCAGACCTCTAGGTTGTCAGAGGAAGGAGTTTGGCGTACGTTGACTTCAGTAACACGAAACTTTACAAACAACACCAGAAGTGCCATTTGGACAAAATATTTCAATTTCAGACCTCTGGGTTGTCGGGGTAAGGAGTTTGGCCTACGTTGACTTCTGTAGTACGAAACTTTACAAGCAACCTCAAATGTGCTATCCGGAATACATATTTCAATTTCAGACCTCTGGGTTGTCGGGGGAAGGAGTTTGGCCTACGTTGACTTCTGTGGTACGAAACTTTACTGGCAACCTCAAATATGCTATCCGAACAACATATTACGATGTCAGACCTCTGGGATGTCGGGGAAAGGAGTTTGGCCTACGTTGACTTCAGTAACACGAAACTTTAAAAACCACACCATAAGTGCCATTTGGACAAGAAATTTCGATTTCAGACCTCTAGGTTGTCAGGGGAAGGAGTTTGGCCTACGTTGAGGTCAGCAACATGAAACTTTACAAACAACACCAGAAGTGCCATTTGGACAAAATATTTCAATTTCAGACCTCTGGGTTGTCGGGGGAATGAGTTTGGCCTACGTTGACTTCTGTGGTACGAAACTTTACAAGCAACCTCAACTCTGCTATCCGGACAACATATTTCAATTTCAGACCTCTGGGATGTCGGGGGAAGGAGTTTGGCCTACGTTGACTTCTGTGGTACGAAACTTTACAAGCAACACCAGACGTGCTATTCGGACAACATATTACGATTTCAGACCTCTGGGTTGTCAGGGGAAGGAGTTTGGCCTACGTTGACTTCTGTAACACGAAACTTTACAAACAACACCAGAAGTGCCATTCAGACAACATATTTAAATTTCAGACCTCTAGGTTGTCGGGGGAAGGAGTTTGGCCTACGTTGACTTCAGTAACACGAAACTTTACAAACAACACCAAAAGTGCAATTCGGACAACATATTTCGATTTCAGACCTTTGGGTTGTCGGGGGAAGTAGTTTGGCCTACGTTGACTTCTGTAACACGAAACTTTACAAACAACACCAGCAGTGCCATTCAGACAACCTATTTAAATTTCAGACCTCTAGGTTGTCGGGGGAAGGAGTTTGGCCTACGTTGACTTCTGTAACACGAAACTTTACAAACAACACCAGAAGTGCCATTCAGACAACATAATTAAATTTCAGACCTCTAGGTTGTCGGGGGAAGGAGTTTGGCCTACGTTGACTTCAGTAACACGAAACTTTACAAACAACACCAAAAGTGCAATTCGGACAAAATATTTCGATTTCAGACCTTTGGGTTGTCGGGGGAAGGAGTTTGGCCTATGTTGACTTCTGTGGTACGAAACTTTACTGGCAACCTCAAATGTGCTATCCGGACAACATATTACGATTTCAGACCTCTGGGATGTCGGGGAAAGGAGTTTGGCCTACGTTGACTTCAGTAACACGAAACTTTAAAAACCACACCAGAAGTGCCATTTGGACAAGAAATTTCGATTTCAGACCTCTAGGTTGCCAGGGGAAGGAGTTTGGCCTACGTTGACGTCAGCACTATGAAACTTTACAAACAACACCAGAAGTGTCATTTGGACAACACATTACAATTTCAGACCTCTGGGATGTTGGGGGAAGGAGTTTGGCCTACGTTGACTTCTGTGGTACGAAACTTTACAAGCAACCTCAACAGTGCTATCCGGACAACATATTTCAATTTCAGACCTCTGGGTTGTCGGGGGAAGGAGTTTGGCCTACGTTGACCTCTGTGGTACGAAACTTTACAAACAACCTCAACTGTGCTATCCGAACAACATATTTCAATTTCAGACCTCTGGGTTGTCAGAGGAAGGAGTTTGGCCTACGTTGACTTTTGTGGTACGAAACTTTACAAACAACCTCAACTGTGCTATCCGGACAACATATTTCAATTTCAGACCTCTAGGTTGTCGGGGGAAGGAGTTTGGCCTACGTTGACTTCTGTGGTACGAAACTTTACAAGCAACCTCAACTGTGCTATTCGGACAACATATTTCAATTTCAGACCTCTGGGTTGTCGGGGGAAGGAGTTTGGCCTACGTTGACTTCTGTGGTACGAAACTTTACAAGCAACCTCAACAGTGCTATCCGGACAACAAATTTCAATTTCAGACCTCTGGGTTGTCGGGGGAAGGAGTTTGGCCTACGTTGACCTCTGTGGTACGAAACTTTACAAACAACCTCACCTGTGCTATCCGAACAACATATTTCAATTTCAGACCTCTGGGTTGTCAGAGGAAGGAGTTTGGCCTACGTTGACTTTTGTGGTACGAAACTTTACAAACAACCTCAACTGTGCTATCCGGACAACATATTTAAATTTCAGACCTCTAGGTTGTCGGGGGAAGGAGTTTGGCCTACGTTGACTTCTGTGGTACGAATCTTTACAAGCAACCTCAAGTGTGCTATCCGGACAACATATTTCAATTTCAGACCTCTGGGTTGTCGGGGGAAGGAGTTTGGCCTACGTTGACTTCTGTGGTACGAAACTTTAAAAACAACCTCAACTGTGCTATCCGGACAACATATTTCAATTTCAGACCTCTGGGTTGTCGGGGGAATGAGTTTGGCCTACGTTGACTTCTGTGGTACGAAACTTTAAAAACAACCTCAACTGTGCTATCCGGACAACATATTTCAATTTCAGACCTCTGGGATGTCGGGGGAAGGAGTTTGGCCTACGTTGACTTCTGTGGTACGAAACTTTACAAGCAACACCAGACGTGCTATTCGGACAACATATTACGATTTCAGACCTCTGGGTTGTCAGGGGAAGGAGTTTGGCCTACGTTGACTTCTGTAACACGAAACTTTACAAACAACACCAGAAGTGCCATTCAGACAACATATTTAAATTTCAGACCTCTAGGTTGTCGGGGGAAGGAGTTTGGCCTACGTTGACTTCTGTAACACGAAACTTTACAAACAACACCAGAAGTGCCATTCAGACAACATATTTAAATTTCAGACCTCTAGGTTGTCGGGGGAAGGAGTTTGGCCTACGTTGACTTCAGTAACACGAAACTTTACAAACAACACCAAAAGTGCAATTCGGACAACATATTTCGATTTCAGACCTTTGGGTTGTCGGGGGAAGTAGTTTGGCCTACGTTGACTTCAGTAACACGAAACTTTACAAACAACACCATAAGTGCAATTCGGACAACATATTTCGATTTCAGACCTTTGGGTTGTCGGGGGAAGTAGTTTGGCCTACGTTGACTTCAGTAACACGAAACTTTACAAACAACACCATAAGTGCAATTCGGACAACATATTTCGATTTCAGACCTTTGGGTTGTCGGGGGAAGTAGTTTGGCCTACGTTGACTTCTGTAACACGAAACTTTACAAACAACACCAGAAGTGCCATTCAGACAACATATTTAAATTTCAGACCTCTAGGTTGTCGGGGGAAGGAGTTTGGCCTACGTTGACTTCTGTAACACGAAACTTTACAAACAACACCAGAAGTGCCATTCAGACAACATATTTAAATTTCAGACCTCTAGGTTGTCGGGGGAAGGAGTTTGGCCTACGTTGACTTCTGTGGCACGAAACTTTACAAGAAACCTCAACTGTGCTATCCGGACAACATATTTCAATTTCAGACCTCTAGGTTGTCAGGGGAAGGAGTTTGGCCTACGTTGACTTCTGTGGCACGAAACTTTACAAGCAACCTCAACTGTGCTATCCGGACAACATATTTCAATTTCAGACCTCTAGGTTGTCAGGGGAAGGAGTTTGGCCTACGTTGACTTCAGTAACATGAAACTTTACAAACAACACCAGAAGTGTCATTTGGACAACACATTACAATTTCAGACCTCTGGGATGTCGGGGGAAGGAGTTTGGCCTACGTTGACTTCTGTGTTACAAAACTTTACAAGCAACCTCAACTGTGCTATCCGGACAACATATTTCAATTTCAGACCTCTAGGTTGTCAGGAGAAGGAGTTTGGCGTACGTTGACTTCAGTAACACGAAACTTTACAAACAACACCAGAAGTGCCATTTGGACAAAATATTTCAATTTCAGACCTCTGGGTTGTCAGAGGAAGGAGTTTGGCCTACGTTGACTTCTGTGGTACGAAACTTTACAAACAACCTCAACTGTGCTATCCGGACAACATATTTCAATTTCAGACCTCTGGGTTGTCGGGGGAAGGAGTTTGGCCTACGTTGACTTCTGTGGTACGAAACTTTACAAGCAACCTCAACTGTGCTATCCGGACAACATATTTCAATTTCAGACCTCTGGGTTGTCGGGGGAAGGAGTTTGGCCTACGTTGACTTCTGTGGTACGAAACTTTACAAACAACCTCAACTGTGCTATCTGGACAACATATTTCAATTTCAGACCTCTGGGTTGTCGGGGGAAGGAGTTTGGCCTACGTTGACTTCTGTGGTACGAAACTTTACAAACAACACCAGAAGTGCCATTCAGACAACATATTTAAATTTCAGACCTCTAGGTTGTCGGGGGAAGGAGTTTGGCCTACGTTGACTTCTGTGGTACGAAACTTTACAAACAACCTCAACTGTGCTATCCGGACAACATATTTCAATTTCAGACCTCTGGGTTGTCGGGGGAAGGAGTTTGGCCTACGTTGACTTCTGTGGTACGAAACTTTACAAACAACCTCAACTGTGCTATCCGAACAACATATTTCAATTTCAGACCTCTGGGTTGTCGGAGGAAGGAGTTTGGCCTACGTTGACTTCTGTGTTACAAAACTTTACAAGCAACCTCAACTGTGCTATCCGGACAACATATTTCAATTTCAGACCTCTGGGTTGTCGGGGGAAGGAGTTTGGCCTACGTTGACTTCTGTGGTACGAAACTTTACAAACAACCTCAACTGTGCTATCCGGACAACATATTTCAATTTCAGACCTCTGGGTTGTCGGGGGAAGGAGTTTGGCCTACGTTGACTTCTGTGGTACGAAACTTTACAAACAACCTCAACTGTGCTATCCGGACAACATATTTCAATTTCAGACCTCTGGGTTGTCGGGGGAAGGAGTTTGGCCTACGTTGACTTCTGTGGTACGAAACTTTAAAAACAACCTCACCTGTGCTATCCGAACAACATATTTCAATTTCAGACCTCTGGGTTGTCAGAGGAAGGAGTTTGGCCTACGTTGACTTTTGTGGTACGAAACTTTACAAACAACCTCAACTGTGCTATCCGGACAACATATTTAAATTTCAGACCTCTAGGTTGTCGGGGGAAGGAGTTTGGCCTACGTTGACTTCTGTGGTACGAATCTTTACAAGCAACCTCAACTGTGCTATCCGGACAACATATTTCAATTTCAGACCTCTGGGTTGTCGGGGGAAGGAGTTTGGCCTACGTTGACTTCTGTGGTACGAAACTTTAAAAACAACCTCAACTGTGCTATCCGGACAACATATTTCAATTTCAGACCTCTGGGTTGTCGGGGGAATGAGTTTGGCCTACGTTGACTTCTGTGGTACGAAACTTTAAAAACAACCTCAACTGTGCTATCCGGACAACATATTTCAATTTCAGACCTCTGTGATGTCGGGGGAAGGAGTTTGGCCTACGTTGACTTCTGTGGTACGAAACTTTACAAGCAACACCAGACGTGCTATTCGGACAACATATTACGATTTCAGACCTCTGGGTTGTCAGGGGAAGGAGTTTGGCCTACGTTGACTTCTGTAACACGAAACTTTACAAACAACACCAGAAGTGCCATTCAGACAACATATTTAAATTTCAGACCTCTAGGTTGTCGGGGGAAGGAGTTTGGCCTACGTTGACTTCTGTAACACGAAACTTTACAAACAACACCAGAAGTGCCATTCAGACAACATATTTAAATTTCAGACCTCTAGGTTGTCGGGGGAAGGAGTTTGGCCTACGTTGACTTCAGTAACACGAAACTTTACAAACAACACCAAAAGTGCAATTCGGACAACATATTTCGATTTCAGACCTTTGGGTTGTCGGGGGAAGTAGTTTGGCCTACGTTGACTTCAGTAACACGAAACTTTACAAACAACACCATAAGTGCAATTCGGACAACATATTTCGATTTCAGACCTTTGGGTTGTCGGGGGAAGTAGTTTGGCCTACGTTGACTTCTGTAACACGAAACTTTACAAACAACACCAGAAGTGCCATTCAGACAACATATTTAAATTTCAGACCTCTAGGTTGTCGGGGGAAGGAGTTTGGCCCACGTTGACTTCTGTAACACGAAACTTTACAAACAACACCAGAAGTGCCATTCAGACAACATATTTAAATTTCAGACCTCTAGGTTGTCGGGGGAAGGAGTTTGGCCTACGTTGACTTCTGTGGCACGAAACTTTACAAGAAACCTCAACTGTGCTATCCGGACAACATATTTCAATTTCAGACCTCTAGGTTGTCAGGGGAAGGAGTTTGGCCTACGTTGACTTCTGTGGCACGAAACTTTACAAGCAACCTCAACTGTGCTATCCGGACAACATATTTCAATTTCAGACCTCTAGGTTGTCAGGGGAAGGAGTTTGGCCTACGTTGACTTCAGTAACATGAAACTTTACAAACAACACCAGAAGTGTCATTTGGACAACACATTACAATTTCAGACCTCTGGGATGTCGGGGGAAGGAGTTTGGCCTACGTTGACTTCTGTGTTACAAAACTTTACAAGCAACCTCAACTGTGCTATCCGGACAACATATTTCAATTTCAGACCTCTAGGTTGTCAGGAGAAGGAGTTTGGCGTACGTTGACTTCAGTAACACGAAACTTTACAAACAACACCAGAAGTGCCATTTGGACAAAATATTTCAATTTCAGACCTCTGGGTTGTCGGGCGAAGGAGTTTGGCCTACGTTGACTTCTGTAGTACGAAACTTTACAAGCAACCTCAAATGTGCTATCCGGACAACATATTTCAATTTCAGACCTCTGGGTTGTCGGGGGAAGGAGTTTGGCCTATGTTGACTTCTGTGGTACGAAACTTTACTGGCAACCTCAAATATGCTATCCGGACAACATATTACGATTTCAGACCTCTGGGTTGTCGGGGGAAGGAGTTTGGCCTACGTTGACTTCTGTGGTACGAAACTTTAAAAACAACCTCAACTGTGCTATCCGGACAACATATTTCAATTTCAGACCTCTGGGTTGTCGGGGGAATGAGTTTGGCCTACGTTGACTTCTGTGGTACGAAACTTTACAAGCAACCTCAACTGTGCTATCCGGACAACATATTTCAATTTCAGACCTCTGGGATGTCGGGGGAAGGAGTTTGGCCTACGTTGACTTCTGTGGTACGAAACTTTACAAGCAACACCAGACGTGCTATTCGGACAACATATTACGATTTCAGACCTCTGGGTTGTCAGGGGAAGGAGTTTGGCCTACGTTGACTTCTGTAACACGAAACTTTACAAACAACACCAGAAGTGCCATTCAGACAACATATTTAAATTTCAGACCTCTAGGTTGTCGGGGGAAGGAGTTTGGCCTACGTTGACTTCAGTAACACGAAACTTTACAAACAACACCAAAAGTGCAATTCGGACAACATATTTCGATTTCAGACCTTTGGGTTGTCGGGGGAAGTAGTTTGGCCTACGTTGACTTCTGTAACACGAAACTTTACAAACAACACCAAAAGTGCCATTCAGACAACATATTTAAATTTCAGACCTCTAGGTTGTCGGGGGAAGGAGTTTGGCCTACGTTGACTTCTGTAACACGAAACTTTAAAAACCACACCAGAAGTGCCATTTGGACAAGAAATTTCGATTTCAGACCTCTAGGTTGTCAGGGGAAGGAGTTTGGCCTACGTTGACGTCAGCAACATGAAACTTTACAAACAACACCAGAAGTGTCATTTGGACAACACATTACAATTTCAGACCTCTGGGATGTCGGGGGAAGGAGTTTGGCCTACGTTGACTTCTGTGGCACGAAACTTTACAAGCAACCTCAACTGTGCTATCCGGACAACATATTTCAATTTCAGACCTCTAGGTTGTCAGGGGAAGGAGTTTGGCCTACGTTGACTTCAGTAACATGAAACTTTACAAACAACACCAGAAGTGTCATTTGGACAACACATTACAATTTCAGACCTCTGGGATGTCGGGGGAAGGAGTTTGGCCTACGTTGACTTCTGTGTTACAAAACTTTACAAGCAACCTCAACTGTGCTATCCGGACAACATATTTCAATTTCAGACCTCTAGGTTGTCAGGAGAAGGAGTTTGGCGTACGTTGACTTCAGTAACACGAAACTTTACAAACAACACCAGAAGTGCCATTTGGACAAAATATTTCAATTTCAGACCTCTGGGTTGTCGGGCGAAGGAGTTTGGCCTACGTTGACTTCTGTAGTACGAAACTTTACAAGCAACCTCAAATGTGCTATCCGGACAACATATTTCAATTTCAGACCTCTGGGTTGTCGGGGGAAGGAGTTTGGCCTATGTTGACTTCTGTGGTACGAAACTTTACTGGCAACCTCAAATATGCTATCCGGACAACATATTACGATTTCAGACCTCTGGGTTGTCGGGGGAAGGAGTTTGGCCTACGTTGACTTCTGTGGTACGAAACTTTAAAAACAACCTCAACTGTGCTATCCGGACAACATATTTCAATTTCAGACCTCTGGGTTGTCGGGGGAATGAGTTTGGCCTACGTTGACTTCTGTGGTACGAAACTTTACAAGCAACCTCAACTGTGCTATCCGGACAACATATTTCAATTTCAGACCTCTGGGATGTCGGGGGAAGGAGTTTGGCCTACGTTGACTTCTGTGGTACGAAACTTTACAAGCAACACCAGACGTGCTATTCGGACAACATATTACGATTTCAGACCTCTGGGTTGTCAGGGGAAGGAGTTTGGCCTACGTTGACTTCTGTAACACGAAACTTTACAAACAACACCAGAAGTGCCATTCAGACAACATATTTAAATTTCAGACCTCTAGGTTGTCGGGGGAAGGAGTTTGGCCTACGTTGACTTCAGTAACACGAAACTTTACAAACAACACCAAAAGTGCAATTCGGACAACATATTTCGATTTCAGACCTTTGGGTTGTCGGGGGAAGTAGTTTGGCCTACGTTGACTTCTGTAACACGAAACTTTACAAACAACACCAAAAGTGCCATTCAGACAACATATTTAAATTTCAGACCTCTAGGTTGTCGGGGGAAGGAGTTTGGCCTACGTTGACTTCTGTAACACGAAACTTTAAAAACCACACCAGAAGTGCCATTTGGACAAGAAATTTCGATTTCAGACCTCTAGGTTGTCAGGGGAAGGAGTTTGGCCTACGTTGACGTCAGCAACATGAAACTTTACAAACAACACCAGAAGTGTCATTTGGACAACACATTACAATTTCAGACCTCTGGGATGTTGGGGGAAGGAGTTTGGCCTACGTTGACTTCTGTGGTACGAAACTTTACAAGCAACCTCAACAGTGCTGTCCGGACAACATATTTCAATTTCAGACCTCTGGGTTGTCGGGGGAAGGAGTTTGGCCTACGTTGACTTCTGTGGTACGAAACTTTACAAGCAACCTCAAATGTGCTATCCGGACAACATATTTCAATTTCAGACCTCTGGGTTGTCGGGGGAAGGAGTTTGGCCTACGTTGACTTCTGTGGTACGAAACTTTACAAACAACCTCAACTGTGCTATCCGAACAACATATTTCAATTTCAGACCTCTGGGTTGTCGGAGGAAGGAGTTTGGCCTACGTTGACTTCTGTGGTACGAAACTTTACAAACAACCTCAACTGTGCTATCCGGACAACATATTTCAATTTCAGACCTCTGGGTTGTCGGGGGAAGGAGTTTGGCCTACGTTGACTTCTGTGGTACGAAACTTTACAAGCAACCTCAACTGTGCTATCCGGACAACATATTTCAATTTCAGACCTCTGGGTTGTCGGGGGAAGGAGTTTGGCCTACGTTGACTTCTGTGGTACGAAACTTTACAAACAACCTCAACTGTGCTATCTGGACAACATATTTCAATTTCAGACCTCTGGGTTGTCGGGGGAAGGAGTTTGGCCTACGTTGACTTCTGTGGTACGAAACTTTACAAACAACACCAGAAGTGCCATTCAGACAACATATTTAAATTTCAGACCTCTAGGTTGTCGGGGGAAGGAGTTTGGCCTACGTTGACTTCTGTGGTACGAAACTTTACAAACAACCTCAACTGTGCTATCTGGACAACATATTTCAATTTCAGACCTCTGGGTTGTCGGGGGAAGGAGTTTGGCCTACGTTGACTTCTGTGGTACGAAACTTTACAAACAACACCAGAAGTGCCATTCAGACAACATATTTCAATTTCAGACCTCTGGGTTGTCGGGGGAAGGAGTTTGGCCTACGTTGACTTCTGTGGTACGAAACTTTACAAACAACCTCAACTGTGCTATCCGAACAACATATTTCAATTTCAGACCTCTGGGTTGTCGGAGGAAGGAGTTTGGCCTACGTTGACTTCTGTGTTACAAAACTTTACAAGCAACCTCAACTGTGCTATCCGGACAACATATTTCAATTTCAGACCTCTGGGTTGTCGGGGGAAGGAGTTTGGCCTACGTTGACTTCTGTGGTACGAAACTTTACAAACAACCTCAACTGTGCTATCCGGACAACATATTTCAATTTCAGACCTCTGGGTTGTCGGGGGAAGGAGTTTGGCCTACGTTGACTTCTGTGGTACGAAACTTTACAAACAACACCAGAAGTGCCATTCAGACAACATATTTAAATTTCAGACCTCTAGGTTGTCGGGGGAAGGAGTTTGGCCTACGTTGACTTCTGTGGTACGAAACTTTACAAACAACCTCAACTGTGCTATCCGGACAACATATTTCAATTTCAGACCTCTGGGTTGTCGGGGGAAGGAGTTTGGCCTACGTTGACTTCTGTGGTACGAAACTTTACAAACAACCTCAACTGTGCTATCCGGACAACATATTTCAATTTCAGACCTCTGGGTTGTCGGGGGAAGGAGTTTGGCCTACGTTGACTTCTGTGGTACGAAACTTTAAAAACAACCTCAACTGTGCTATCCGGACAACATATTTCAATTTCAGACCTCTAGGTTGTCGGGGGAATGAGTTTGGCCTACGTTGAATTCTGTGGTACGAAACTTTACAAGCAACCTCAACTGTGCTATCCGGACAACATATTTCAATTTCAGACCTCTGGGTTGTCGGGGGAAGGAGTTTGGCCTACGTTGACTTCTGTGGTACGAAACTTTACAAACAACCTCAACTGTGCTATCCGGACAACATATTTCAATTTCAGACCTCTGGGTTGTCGGGGGAAGGAGTTTGGCCTACGTTGACTTCTGTGGTACGAAACTTTACAAGCAACCTCAACTGTGCTATCCGGACAACATATTTCAATTTCAGACCTCTGGGATGTCGGGGGAAGGAGTTTGGCCTACGTTGACTTCTGTGGTACGAAACTTTACAAGCAACACCAGACGTGCTATTCGGACAAAATATAACGATTTCAGACCTCTGGGTTGTCAGGGGAAGGAGTTTGGCCTACGTTGACTTCTGTAACACGAAACTTTACAAACAACACCAGAAGTGCCATTCAGACAACATATTTAAATTTCAGACCTCTAGGTTGTCGGGGGAAGGAGTTTGGCCTACGTTGACTTCTTTGGTACGAAACTTTACAAACAACCTCAACTTTGCTATCCGGACAACATATTTCAATATTGAAATATGTTGTCCGGATAGCACAGTTGAGGTTGCTTGTAAAGTTTCGTACCACAGAAGTCAACGTAGGCCAAACTCATTCCCCCGACAACCCAGAGGTCTGAAATTGAAATATGTTGTCTGAATGGCACTTCTGGTGTTGTTTGTAAAGTTTCGTGTTACAGAAGTCAACGTAGGCCAAACCCCTTCCCCTGACAACCCAGAGGTCTGAAATCGTAATATGTTGTCCGAATAGCACGTCTGGTGTTGCTTGTAAAATTTCGTACCACAGAAGTCAACGTAGGCCAAACTCCTTCCCCCGACATCCCAGAGGTCTGAAATTGAAATATGTTGTCCGGATAGCAAAGTTGAGGTTGTTCGTAAAGTTTCGTACCACAGAAGTCAACGTAGGCCAAACTCATTCCCCCAACAACCTAGAGGTCTGAAATTGAAATATGTTGTCCGGATAGCACAGTTGAGGTTGTTTGTAAAGTTTCGTACCACAGAAGTCAACGTAGGCCAAACTCCTTCCCCCGACAACCCAGAGGTCTGAAATTGAAATATGTTGTCCGGATAGCACAGTTGAGGTTGCTTGTAAAGTTTCGTACTGCAGAAGTCAACGTAGGCCAAACTCCTTCCTCCGACAACCCAGAGGTCTGAAATTGAAATATGTTATATATATGTTCGGACAACAATCGTAATATGTTGTCCGAATATTCAACTCCTTCCCCCGACAACCCAGAGGTCTGAAATTTCAGACCTCTAGGTTGTCGGGGGAAGGAGTTTGGCCTACGTTGACTTCTGTGGTACAAAACTTTACAAGCAACCTCAACTGTGCTATCCGGACAACATATTTCAATTTCAGACCTCTGGGTTGTCGGGGGAAGGAGTTTGGCCTACGTTGACTTCTGTGGTACGAAACTTTACAAACAACCTCAACTGTGCTATCCGGACAACATATTTCAATTTCAGACCTCTGGGTTGTCGGGGGAAGGAGTTTGGCCTACGTTGACTTCTGTGGTACGAAACTTTAAAAACAACCTCAACTGTGATATCCGGACAACATATTTCAATTTCAGACCTCTGGGTTGTCGGGGGAAGGAGTTTGGCCTACGTTGACTTCTGTGGTACGAAACTTTACAAGCAACCTCAACTGTGCTATCCGGACAACATATTTCAATTTCAGACCTCTGGGATGTCAGGGGAAGGAGTTTGGCCTACGTTGACTTCTGTGGTACGAAACTTTTCAAGCAACACCAGACGTGCTATTCGGACAACATATTACGATTTCAGACCTCTGGGTTGTCAGGGGAAGGAGTTTGGCCTACGTTGACTTCTGTAACACGAAACTTTATAAACAACACCAGAAGTGCCATTCAGACAACATATTTAAATTTCAGACCTATAGGTTGTTGGGGGAAGGAGTTTGGCCTACGTTGACTTCTGTAACACGAAACTTTACAAACAACACCAGAAGTGCCATTCAGACAACATATTTAAATTTCAGACCTCTAGGTTGTCGGGGGAAGGAGTTTGGCCTACGTTGACTTCAGTAACACGAAACTTTACAAACAACCTCAAATGTGCTATCCGGACAACATATTTCAATTTCAGACCTCTGGGTTGTCGGAGGAAGGAGTTTGGCCTACGTTGACTTCTGCAGTACGAAACTTTACAAGCAACCTCAACTGTGCTATCCGGACAACATATTTCAATTTCAGACCTCTGGGTTGTCGGGGGAAGGAGTTTGGCCTACGTTGACTTCTGTGGTACGAAACTTTACAAACAACCTCAACTGTGCTATCCGGACAACATATTTCAATTTCAGACCTCTAGGTTGTTGGGGGAATGAGTTTGGCCTACGTTGACTTCTGTGGTACGAAACTTTACGAACAACCTCAACTTTGCTATCCGGACAACATATTTCAATTTCAGACCTCTGGGATGTCGGGGGAAGGAGTTTGGCCTACGTTGACTTCTGTGGTACGAAATTTTACAAGCAACACCAGACGTGCTATTCGGACAACATATTACGATTTCAGACCTCTGGGTTGTCAGGGGAAGGGGTTTGGCCTACGTTGACTTCTGTAACACGAAACTTTACAAACAACACCAGAAGTGCCATTCAGACAACATATTTCAATTTCAGACCTCTGGGTTGTCGGGGGAATGAGTTTGGCCTACGTTGACTTCTGTGGTACGAAACTTTACAAGCAACCTCAACTGTGCTATCCGGACAACATATTTCAATTTCAGACCTCTGGGTTGTCGGGGGAAGGAGTTTGGCCTACGTTGACTTCTGTGGTACGAAACTTTACAAACAACCTCAACTGTGCTATCCGGACAACATATTTCAATTTCAGACCTCTGGGTTGTCGGGGGAATGAGTTTGGCCTACGTTGACTTCTGTGGTACGAAACTTTACAAGCAACCTCAACTGTGCTATCCGGACAACATATTTCAATTTCAGACCTCTGGGATGTCAGGGGAAGGAGTTTGGCCTACGTTGACTTCTGTGGTACGAAACTTTACAAGCAACACCAGACGTGCTATTCGGACAACATATTACGATTTCAGACCTCTGGGTTGTCAGGCGAAGGAGTTTGGCCTACGTTGACTTCTGTAACACGAAACTTTACAAACAACACCAGAAGTGCCATTCAGACAACATATTTAAATTTCAGACCTCTAGGTTGTCGGGGGAAGGAGTTTGGCCTACGTTGACTTCTGTAACACGAAACTTTACAAACAACACCAGAAGTGCCATTCAGACAACATATTTAAATTTCAGACCTCTAGGTTGTCGGGGGAAGGAGTTTGGCCTACGTTGACTTCAGTAACACGAAACTTTACAAACAACCTCAAATGTGCTATCCGGACAACATATTTCAATTTCAGACCTCTGGGTTGTCGGGGGAATGAGTTTGGCCTACGTTGACTTCTGTGGTACGAAACTTTACAAGCAACCTCAACTGTGCTATCCGGACAACATATTTCAATTTCAGACCTCTGGGTTGTCGGGGGAAGGAGTTTGGCCTACGTTGACTTCTGTGGTACGAAACTTTACAAGCAACCTCAACTGTGCTATCCGGACAACATATTTCAATTTCAGACCTCTGGGATGTCGGGGGAAGGAGTTTGGCCTACGTTGACTTCTGTGGTACGAAACTTTACAAGCAACACCAGACGTGCTATTCGGACAACATATTACGATTTCAGACCTCTGGGTTGTCAGGGGAAGGAGTTTGGCCTACGTTGATTCTGTAACACGAAACTTTACAAACAACACCAGAAGTGCCATTCAGACAACATATTTAAATTTCAGACCTCTAGGTTGTCGGGGGAAGGAGTTTGGCCTACGTTGACTTCTGTAACACGAAACTTTACAAACAACACCAGAAGTGCCATTCAGACAACATATTTAAATTTCAGACCTCTAGGTTGTCGGGGGAAGGAGTTTGGCCTACGTTGACTTCAGTAACACGAAACTTTACAAACAACACCAAAAGTGCAATTCGGACAACATATTTCGATTTCAGACCTTTGGGTTGTCGGGGGAAGTAGTTTGGCCTACGTTGACTTCTGTAACACGAAACTTTACAAACAACACCAGAAGTGCCATTCAGACAACATATTTAAATTTCAGACCTCTAGGTTGTCGGGGGAAGGAGTTTGGCCTACGTTGACTTCTGTAGTACGAAACTTTACAAGCAACCTCAAATGTGCTATCCGGACAACATATTTCAATTTCAGACCTCTGGGTTGTCGGGGGAAGGAGTTTGGCCTATGTTGACTTCTGTGGTACGAAACTTTACTGGCAACCTCAAATATGCTATCCGGACAACATATTACGATTTCAGACCTCTGGGATGTCGGGGAAAGGAGTTTGGCCTACGTTGACTTCAGTAACACGAAACTTTAAAAACCACACCAGAAGTGCCATTTGGACAAGAAATTTCGATTTCAGACCTCTAGGTTGTCAGGGGAAGGAGTTTGGCCTACGTTGACGTCAGCAACATGAAACTTTACAAACAACACCAGAAGTGTCATTTGGACAACACATTACAATTTCAGACCTCTGGGATGTTGGGGGAAGGAGTTTGGCCTACGTTGACTTCTGTGGTACGAAACTTTACAAGCAACCTCAATAGTGCTATCCGGACAACATATTTCAATTTCAGACCTCTGGGTTGTCGGGGGAAGGAGTTTGGCCTACGTTGACTTCTGTGGTACGAAACTTTACAAGCAACCTCAACTGTGCTATCCGGACAACATATTTCAATTTCAGACCTCTGGGTTGTCGGGGGAAGGAGTTTGGCCTACGTTGACTTCTGTGGTACGAAACTTTACAAACAACCTCAACTGTGCTATCTGGACAACATATTTCAATTTCAGACCTCTGGGTTGTCGGGGGAAGGAGTTTGGCCTACGTTGACTTCTGTGGTACGAAACTTTACAAACAACACCAGAAGTGCCATTCAGACAACATATTTAAATTTCAGACCTCTAGGTTGTCGGGGGAAGGAGTTTGGCCTACGTTGACTTCTGTGGTACGAAACTTTACAAACAACCTCAACTGTGCTATCTGGACAACATATTTCAATTTCAGACCTCTGGGTTGTTGGGGGAAGGAGTTTGGCCTACGTTGACTTCTGTGGTACGAAACTTTACAAACAACACCAGAAGTGCCATTCAGACAACATATTTCAATTTCAGACCTCTGGGTTGTCGGGGGAAGGAGTTTGGCCTACGTTGACTTCTGTGGTACGAAACTTTACAAACAACCTCAACTGTGCTATCCGAACAACATATTTCAATTTCAGACCTCTGGGTTGTCGGAGGAAGGAGTTTGGCCTACGTTGACTTCTGTGTTACAAAACTTTACAAGCAACCTCAACTGTGCTATCCGGACAACATATTTCAATTTCAGACCTCTGGGTTGTCGGGGGAAGGAGTTTGGCCTACGTTGACTTCTGTGGTACGAAACTTTACAAACAACCTCAACTGTGCTATCCGGACAACATATTTCAATTTCAGACCTCTGGGTTGTCGGGGGAAGGAGTTTGGCCTACGTTGACTTCTGTGGTACGAAACTTTACAAACAACACCAGAAGTGCCATTCAGACAACATATTTAAATTTCAGACCTCTAGGTTGTCGGGGGAAGGAGTTTGGCCTACGTTGACTTCTGTGGTACGAAACTTTACAAACAACCTCAACTGTGCTATCCGGACAACATATTTCAATTTCAGACCTCTGGGTTGTCGGGGGAAGGAGTTTGGCCTACGTTGACTTCTGTGGTACGAAACTTTACAAACAACCTCAACTGTGCTATCCGGACAACATATTTCAATTTCAGACCTCTGGGTTGTCGGGGGAAGGAGTTTGGCCTACGTTGACTTCTGTGGTACGAAACTTTAAAAACAACCTCAACTGTGCTATCCGGACAACATATTTCAATTTCAGACCTCTAGGTTGTCGGGGGAATGAGTTTGGCCTACGTTGAATTCTGTGGTACGAAACTTTACAAGCAACCTCAACTGTGCTATCCGGACAACATATTTCAATTTCAGACCTCTGGGTTGTCGGGGGAAGGAGTTTGGCCTACGTTGACTTCTGTGGTACGAAACTTTACAAACAACCTCAACTGTGCTATCCGGACAACATATTTCAATTTCAGACCTCTGGGTTGTCGGGGGAAGGAGTTTGGCCTACGTTGACTTCTGTGGTACGAAACTTTAAAAACAACCTCAACTGTGCTATCCGGACAACATATTTCAATTTCAGACCTCTGGGTTGTCGGGGGAATGAGTTTGGCCTACGTTGACTTCTGTGGTACGAAACTTTACAAGCAACCTCAACTGTGCTATCCGGACAACATATTTCAATTTCAGACCTCTGGGATGTCGGGGGAAGGAGTTTGGCCTACGTTGACTTCTGTGGTACGAAACTTTACAAGCAACACCAGACGTGCTATTCGGACAAAATATAACGATTTCAGACCTCTGGGTTGTCAGGGGAAGGAGTTTGGCCTACGTTGACTTCTGTAACACGAAACTTTACAAACAACACCAGAAGTGCCATTCAGACAACATATTTAAATTTCAGACCTCTAGGTTGTCGGGGGAAGGAGTTTGGCCTACGTTGACTTCTTTGGTACGAAACTTTACAAACAACCTCAACTTTGCTATCCGGACAACATATTTCAATTTCAGACCTCTAGGTTGTCGGGGGAAGGAGTTTGGCCTACGTTGACTTCTGTGGTACAAAACTTTACAAGCAACCTCAACTGTGCTATCCGGACAACATATTTCAATTTCAGACCTCTGGGTTGTCGGGGGAAGGAGTTTGGCCTACGTTGACTTCTGTGGTACGAAACTTTACAAACAACCTCAACTGTGCTATCCGGACAACATATTTCAATTTCAGACCTCTGGGTTGTCGGGGGAAGGAGTTTGGCCTACGTTGACTTCTGTGGTACGAAACTTTAAAAACAACCTCAACTGTGATATCCGGACAACATATTTCAATTTCAGACCTCTGGGTTGTCGGGGGAAGGAGTTTGGCCTACGTTGACTTCTGTGGTACGAAACTTTACAAGCAACCTCAACTGTGCTATCCGGACAACATATTTCAATTTCAGACCTCTGGGATGTCAGGGGAAGGAGTTTGGCCTACGTTGACTTCTGTGGTACGAAACTTTTCAAGCAACACCAGACGTGCTATTCGGACAACATATTACGATTTCAGACCTCTGGGTTGTCAGGGGAAGGAGTTTGGCCTACGTTGACTTCTGTAACACGAAACTTTATAAACAACACCAGAAGTGCCATTCAGACAACATATTTAAATTTCAGACCTATAGGTTGTTGGGGGAAGGAGTTTGGCCTACGTTGACTTCTGTAACACGAAACTTTACAAACAACACCAGAAGTGCCATTCAGACAACATATTTAAATTTCAGACCTCTAGGTTGTCGGGGGAAGGAGTTTGGCCTACGTTGACTTCAGTAACACGAAACTTTACAAACAACCTCAAATGTGCTATCCGGACAACATATTTCAATTTCAGACCTCTGGGTTGTCGGAGGAAGGAGTTTGGCCTACGTTGACTTCTGCAGTACGAAACTTTACAAGCAACCTCAACTGTGCTATCCGGACAACATATTTCAATTTCAGACCTCTGGGTTGTCGGGGGAAGGAGTTTGGCCTACGTTGACTTCTGTGGTACGAAACTTTACAAACAACCTCAACTGTGCTATCCGGACAACATATTTCAATTTCAGACCTCTAGGTTGTTGGGGGAATGAGTTTGGCCTACGTTGACTTCTGTGGTACGAAACTTTACGAACAACCTCAACTTTGCTATCCGGACAACATATTTCAATTTCAGACCTCTGGGATGTCGGGGGAAGGAGTTTGGCCTACGTTGACTTCTGTGGTACGAAATTTTACAAGCAACACCAGACGTGCTATTCGGACAACATATTACGATTTCAGACCTCTGGGTTGTCAGGGGAAGGGGTTTGGCCTACGTTGACTTCTGTAACACGAAACTTTACAAACAACACCAGAAGTGCCATTCAGACAACATATTTCAATTTCAGACCTCTGGGTTGTCGGGGGAATGAGTTTGGCCTACGTTGACTTCTGTGGTACGAAACTTTACAAGCAACCTCAACTGTGCTATCCGGACAACATATTTCAATTTCAGACCTCTGGGTTGTCGGGGGAAGGAGTTTGGCCTACGTTGACTTCTGTGGTACGAAACTTTACAAACAACCTCAACTGTGCTATCCGGACAACATATTTCAATTTCAGACCTCTGGGTTGTCGGGGGAATGAGTTTGGCCTACGTTGACTTCTGTGGTACGAAACTTTACAAGCAACCTCAACTGTGCTATCCGGACAACATATTTCAATTTCAGACCTCTGGGATGTCAGGGGAAGGAGTTTGGCCTACGTTGACTTCTGTGGTACGAAACTTTACAAGCAACACCAGACGTGCTATTCGGACAACATATTACGATTTCAGACCTCTGGGTTGTCAGGCGAAGGAGTTTGGCCTACGTTGACTTCTGTAACACGAAACTTTACAAACAACACCAGAAGTGCCATTCAGACAACATATTTAAATTTCAGACCTCTAGGTTGTCGGGGGAAGGAGTTTGGCCTACGTTGACTTCTGTAACACGAAACTTTACAAACAACACCAGAAGTGCCATTCAGACAACATATTTAAATTTCAGACCTCTAGGTTGTCGGGGGAAGGAGTTTGGCCTACGTTGACTTCAGTAACACGAAACTTTACAAACAACCTCAAATGTGCTATCCGGACAACATATTTCAATTTCAGACCTCTGGGTTGTCGGGGGAATGAGTTTGGCCTACGTTGACTTCTGTGGTACGAAACTTTACAAGCAACCTCAACTGTGCTATCCGGACAACATATTTCAATTTCAGACCTCTGGGTTGTCGGGGGAAGGAGTTTGGCCTACGTTGACTTCTGTGGTACGAAACTTTACAAGCAACCTCAACTGTGCTATCCGGACAACATATTTCAATTTCAGACCTCTGGGATGTCGGGGGAAGGAGTTTGGCCTACGTTGACTTCTGTGGTACGAAACTTTACAAGCAACACCAGACGTGCTATTCGGACAACATATTACGATTTCAGACCTCTGGGTTGTCAGGGGAAGGAGTTTGGCCTACGTTGATTCTGTAACACGAAACTTTACAAACAACACCAGAAGTGCCATTCAGACAACATATTTAAATTTCAGACCTCTAGGTTGTCGGGGGAAGGAGTTTGGCCTACGTTGACTTCTGTAACACGAAACTTTACAAACAACACCAGAAGTGCCATTCAGACAACATATTTAAATTTCAGACCTCTAGGTTGTCGGGGGAAGGAGTTTGGCCTACGTTGACTTCAGTAACACGAAACTTTACAAACAACACCAAAAGTGCAATTCGGACAACATATTTCGATTTCAGACCTTTGGGTTGTCGGGGGAAGTAGTTTGGCCTACGTTGACTTCTGTAACACGAAACTTTACAAACAACACCAGAAGTGCCATTCAGACAACATATTTAAATTTCAGACCTCTAGGTTGTCGGGGGAAGGAGTTTGGCCTACGTTGACTTCTGTAGTACGAAACTTTACAAGCAACCTCAAATGTGCTATCCGGACAACATATTTCAATTTCAGACCTCTGGGTTGTCGGGGGAAGGAGTTTGGCCTATGTTGACTTCTGTGGTACGAAACTTTACTGGCAACCTCAAATATGCTATCCGGACAACATATTACGATTTCAGACCTCTGGGATGTCGGGGAAAGGAGTTTGGCCTACGTTGACTTCAGTAACACGAAACTTTAAAAACCACACCAGAAGTGCCATTTGGACAAGAAATTTCGATTTCAGACCTCTAGGTTGTCAGGGGAAGGAGTTTGGCCTACGTTGACGTCAGCAACATGAAACTTTACAAACAACACCAGAAGTGTCATTTGGACAACACATTACAATTTCAGACCTCTGGGATGTTGGGGGAAGGAGTTTGGCCTACGTTGACTTCTGTGGTACGAAACTTTACAAGCAACCTCAATAGTGCTATCCGGACAACATATTTCAATTTCAGACCTCTGGGTTGTCGGGGGAAGGAGTTTGGCCTACGTTGACTTCTGTGGTACGAAACTTTACAAGCAACCTCAACTGTGCTATCCGGACAACATATTTCAATTTCAGACCTCTGGGATGTCGGGGGAAGGAGTTTGGCCTACGTTGACTTCTGTGGTACGAAACTTTACAAGCAACACCAGACGTGCTATTCGGACAACATATTACGATTTCAGACCTTTGGGTTGTCAGGGGAAGGAGTTTGGCCTACGTTGATTCTGTAACACGAAACTTTACAAACAACACCAGAAGTGCCATTCAGACAACATATTTAAATTTCAGACCTCTAGGTTGTCGGGGGAAGGAGTTTGGCCTACGTTGACTTCTGTAACACGAAACTTTACAAACAACACCAGAAGTGCCATTCAGACAACATATTTAAATTTCAGACCTCTAGGTTGTCGGGGGAAGGAGTTTGGCCTATGTTGACTTCAGTAACACGAAACTTTACAAACAACACCAAAAGTGCAATTCGGACAACATATTTCGATTTCAGACCTTTGGGTTGTCGGGGGAAGTAGTTTGGCCTACGTTGACTTCTGTAACACGAAACTTTACAAACAACACCAGAAGTGCCATTCAGACAACATATTTAAATTTCAGACCTCTAGGTTGTCGGGGGAAGGAGTTTGGCCTACGTTGACTTCAGTAACACGAAACTTTACAAACAACCTCAAATGTGCTATCCGGACAACATATTTCAATTTCAGACCTCTGGGTTGTCGGGGGAATGAGTTTGGCCTACGTTGACTTCTGTGGTACGAAACTTTACAAGCAACCTCAACTGTGCTATCCGGACAACATATTTCAATTTCAGACCTCTGGGTTGTCGGGGGAAGGAGTTTGGCCTACGTTGACTTCTGTGGTACGAAACTTTACAAGCAACCTCAACTGTGCTATCCGGACAACATATTTCAATTTCAGACCTCTGGGATGTCGGGGGAAGGAGTTTGGCCTACGTTGACTTCTGTGGTACGAAACTTTACAAGCAACACCAGACGTGCTATTCGGACAACATATTACGATTTCAGACCTCTGGGTTGTCAGGGGAAGGAGTTTGGCCTACGTTGATTCTGTAGCACGAAACTTTACAAACAACACCAGAAGTGCCATTCAGACAACATATTTAAATTTCAGACCTCTAGGTTGTCGGGGGAAGGAGTTTGGCCTACGTTGACTTCTGTAACACGAAACTTTACAAACAACACCAGAAGTGCCATTCAGACAACATATTTAAATTTCAGACCTCTAGGTTGTCGGGGGAAGGAGTTTGGCCTACGTTGACTTCAGTAACACGAAACTTTACAAACAACACCAAAAGTGCAATTCGGACAACATATTTCGATTTCAGACCTTTGGGTTGTCGGGGGAAGTAGTTTGGCCTACGTTGACTTCTGTAACACGAAACTTTACAAACAACACCAGAAGTGCCATTCAGACAACATATTTAAATTTCAGACCTCTAGGTTGTCGGGGGAAGGAGTTTGGCCTACGTTGACTTCTGTAGTACGAAACTTTACAAGCAACCTCAAATGTGCTATCCGGACAACATATTTCAATTTCAGACCTCTGGGTTGTCGGGGGAAGGAGTTTGGCCTATGTTGACTTCTGTGGTACGAAACTTTACTGGCAACCTCAAATATGCTATCCGGACAACATATTACGATTTCAGACCTCTGGGATGTCGGGGAAAGGAGTTTGGCCTACGTTGACTTCAGTAACACGAAACTTTAAAAACCACACCAGAAGTGCCATTTGGACAAGAAATTTCGATTTCAGACCTCTAGGTTGTCAGGGGAAGGAGTTTGGCCTACGTTGACGTCAGCAACATGAAACTTTACAAACAACACCAGAAGTGTCATTTGGACAACACATTACAATTTCAGACCTCTGGGATGTTGGGGGAAGGAGTTTGGCCTACGTTGACTTCTGTGGTACGAAACTTTACAAGCAACCTCAATAGTGCTATCCGGACAACATATTTCAATTTCAGACCTCTGGGTTGTCGGGGGAAGGAGTTTGGCCTACGTTGACTTCTGTGGTACGAAACTTTACAAGCAACCTCAACTGTGCTATCCGGACAACATATTTCAATTTCAGACCTCTGGGATGTCGGGGGAAGGAGTTTGGCCTACGTTGACTTCTGTGGTACGAAACTTTACAAGCAACACCAGACGTGCTATTCGGACAACATATTACGATTTCAGACCTTTGGGTTGTCAGGGGAAGGAGTTTGGCCTACGTTGATTCTGTAACACGAAACTTTACAAACAACACCAGAAGTGCCATTCAGACAACATATTTAAATTTCAGACCTCTAGGTTGTCGGGGGAAGGAGTTTGGCCTACGTTGACTTCTGTAACACGAAACTTTACAAACAACACCAGAAGTGCCATTCAGACAACATATTTAAATTTCAGACCTCTAGGTTGTCGGGGGAAGGAGTTTGGCCTACGTTGACTTCAGTAACACGAAACTTTACAAACAACACCAAAAGTGCAATTCGGACAACATATTTCGATTTCAGACCTTTGGGTTGTCGGGGGAAGTAGTTTGGCCTACGTTGACTTCTGTAACACGAAACTTTACAAACAACACCAGAAGTGCCATTCAGACAACATATTTAAATTTCAGACCTCTAGGTTGTCGGGGGAAGGAGTTTGGCCTACGTTGACTTCTGTAGTACGAAACTTTACAAGCAACCTCAAATGTGCTATCCGGACAACATATTTCAATTTCAGACCTCTGGGTTGTCGGGGGAAGGAGTTTGGCCTATGTTGACTTCTGTGGTACGAAACTTTACTGGCAACCTCAAATATGCTATCCGGACAACATATTACGATTTCAGACCTCTGGGATGTCGGGGAAAGGAGTTTGGCCTACGTTGACTTCAGTAACACGAAACTTTAAAAACCACACCAGAAGTGCCATTTGGACAAGAAATTTCGATTTCAGACCTCTAGGTTGTCAGGGGAAGGAGTTTGGCCTACGTTGACGTCAGCAACATGAAACTTTACAAACAACACCAGAAGTGTCATTTGGACAACACATTACAATTTCAGACCTCTGGGATGTTGGGGGAAGGAGTTTGGCCTACGTTGACTTCTGTGGTACGAAACTTTACAAGCAACCTCAACAGTGCTATCCGGACAACATATTTCAATTTCAGACCTCTGGGTTGTCGGGGGAAGGAGTTTGGCCTACGTTGACCTCTGTGGTACGAAACTTTACAAACAACCTCAACTGTGCTATCCGAACAACATATTTCAATTTCAGACCTCTGGGTTGTCAGAGGAAGGAGTTTGGCCTACGTTGACTTCTGTGGTACGAAACTTTACAAACAACCTCAACTGTGCTATCCGGACAACATATTTCAATTTCAGACCTCTGGGTTGTCGGGGGAAGGAGTTTGGCCTACGTTGACTTCTGTGGTACGAAACTTTACAAGCAACCTCAACTGTGCTATCCGGACAACATATTTCAATTTCAGACCTCTGGGTTGTCGGGGGAAGGAGTTTGGCCTACGTTGACTTCTGTGGTACGAAACTTTAAAAACAACCTCAACTGTGCTATCCGGACAACATATTTCAATTTCAGACCTCTGGGTTGTCGGGGGAAGGAGTTTGGCCTACGTTGACTTCTGTGGTACGAAACTTTAAAAACAACCTCAACTGTGCTATCCGGACAACATATTTCAATTTCAGACCTCTGGGTTGTCGGGGGAATGAGTTTGGCCTACGTTGACTTCTGTGGTACGAAACTTTACAAGCAACCTCAACTGTGCTATCCGGACAACATATTTCAATTTCAGACCTCTGGGATGTCGGGGGAAGGAGTTTGGCCTACGTTGACTTCTGTGGTACGAAACTTTACAAGCAACACCAGACGTGCTATTCGGACAACATATTACGATTTCAGACCTCTGGGTTGTCAGGGGAAGGAGTTTGGCCTACGTTGACTTCTGTAACACGAAACTTTACAAACAACACCAGAAGTGCCATTCAGACAACATATTTAAATTTCAGACCTCTAGGTTGTCGGGGGAAGGAGTTTGGCCTACGTTGACTTCTGTAACACGAAACTTTACAAACAACACCAGAAGTGCCATTCAGACAACATATTTAAATTTCAGACCTCTAGGTTGTCGGGGGAAGGAGTTTGGCCTACGTTGACTTCAGTAACACGAAACTTTACAAACAACACCAAACGTGCAATTCGGACAACATATTTCGATTTCAGACCTCTGGGTTGTCGGGGGAAGTAGTTTGGCCTACGTTGACTTCTGTAACACGAAACTTTACAAACAACACCAGAAGTGCCATTCAGACAACATATTTAAATTTCAGACCTCTAGGTTGTCGGGGGAAGGAGTTTGGCCTACGTTGACTTCTGTAGTACGAACCTTTACAAGCAACCTCAAATGTGCTATCCAGACAACATATTTCAATTTCAGACCTCTGGGTTGTCGGGGGAAGGAGTTTGGCCTATGTTGACTTCTGTGGTACGAAACTTTACTGGCAACCTCAAATATGCTATCCGGACAACATATTACGATTTCAGACCTCTGGGATGTCGGGGAAAGGAGTTTGGCCTACGTTGACTTCAGTAACACGAAACTTTAAAAACCACACCAGAAGTGCCATTTGGACAAGAAATTTCGATTTCAGACCTCTAGGTTGTCAGGGGAAGGAGTTTGGCCTACGTTGACGTCAGCAACATGAAACTTTACAAACAACACCAGAAGTGTCATTTGGACAACACATTACAATTTCAGACCTCTGGGATGTTGGGGGAAGGAGTTTGGCCTACGTTGACTTCTGCGGTACGAAACTTTACAAGCAACCTCAACAGTGCTATCCGGACAACATATTTCAATTTCAGACCTCTGGGTTGTCGGGGGAAGGAGTTTGGCCTACGTTGACCTCTGTGGTACGAAACTTTACAAACAACCTCAACTGTGCTATCCGAACAACATATTTCAATTTCAGACCTCTGGGTTGTCAGAGGAAGGAGTTTGGCCTACGTTGACTTCTGTGGTACGAAACTTTACAAACAACCTCAACTGTGCTATCCGGACAACATATTTCAATTTCAGACCTCTGGGTTGTCGGGGGAAGGAGTTTGGCCTACGTTGACTTCTGTGGTACGAAACTTTACAAGCAACACCAGACGTGCTATTCGGACAACATATTACGATTTCAGACCTCTGGGTTGTCAGGGGAAGGAGTTTGGCCTACGTTGACTTCTGTAACACGAAACTTTACAAACAACACCAGAAGTGCCATTCAGACAACATATTTAAATTTCAGACCTCTAGGTTGTCGGGGGAAGGAGTTTGGCCTACGTTGACTTCTGTAACACGAAACTTTACAAACAACACCAGAAGTGCCATTCAGACAACATATTTAAATTTCAGACCTCTAGGTTGTCGGGGGAAGGAGTTTGGCCTACGTTGACTTCTGTAACACGAAACTTTACAAACAACACCAGAAGTGCCATTCAGACAACATATTTAAATTTCAGACCTCTAGGTTGTCGGGGGAAGGAGTTTGGCCTACGTTGACTTCTGTAGTACGAAACTTTACAAGCAACCTCAAATGTGATATCCGGACAACATATTTCAATTTCAGACCTCTGGGTTGTCGGGGGAAGGAGTTTGGCCTATGTTGACTTCTGTGGTACGAAACTTTACTGGCAACCTCAAATATGCTATCCGGACAACATATTACGATTTCAGACCTCTGGGATGTCGGGGAAAGGAGTTTGGCCTACGTTGACTTCAGTAACACGAAACTTTAAAAACCACAACAGAAGTGCCATTTGGACAAGAAATTTCGATTTCAGACCTCTAGGTTGTCAGGGGAAGGAGTTTGGCCTACGTTGACGTCAGCAACATGAAACTTTACAAACAACACCAGAAGTGTCATTTGGACAACACATTACAATTTCAGACCTCTGGGATGTTGGGGGAAGGAGTTTGGCCTACGTTGACTTCTGTGGTACGAAACTTTACAAGCAACCTCAACAGTGCTATCCGAACAACATATTTAAATTTCAGACCTCTGGGTTGTCAGAGGAAGGAGTTTGGCCTACGTTGACTTCTGTGGTACGAAACTTTACAAAGAACCTCAACTGTGCTATCCGGACAACATATTTCAATTTCAGACCTCTGGGTTGTCGGGGGAAGGAGTTTGGCCTACGTTGACTTCTGTGGTACGAAACTTTACAAGCAACCTCAACTGTGCTATCCGGACAACATATTTCAATTTCAGACCTCTGGGTTGTCGGGGGAAGGAGTTTGGCCTACGTTGACTTCTGTGGTACGAAACTTTAAAAACAACCTCAACTGTGCTATCCGGACAACATATTTCAATTTCAGACCTCTGGGTTGTCGGGGGAAGGAGTTTGGCCTACGTTGACTTCTGTGGTACGAAACTTTAAAAACAACCTCAACTGTGCTATCCGGACAACATATTTCAATTTCAGACCTCTGGGTTGTCGGGGGAATGAGTTTGGCCTACGTTGACTTCTGTGGTACGAAACTTTACAAGCAACCTCAACTGTGCTATCCGGACAACATATTTCAATTTCAGACCTCTGGGATGTCGGGGGAAGGAGTTTGGCCTACGTTGACTTCTGTGGTACGAAACTTTACAAGCAACACCAGACGTGCTATTCGGACAACATATTACGATTTCAGACCTCTGGGTTGTCAGGGGAAGGAGTTTGGCCTACGTTGACTTCTGTAACACGAAACTTTACAAACAACACCAGAAGTGCCATTCAGACAACATATTTAAATTTCAGACCTCTAGGTTGTCGGGGGAAGGAGTTTGGCCTACGTTGACTTCTGTAACACTAAACTTTACAAACAACACCAGAAGTGCCATTCAGACAACATATTTAAATTTCAGACCTCTAGGTTGTCGGGGGAAGGAGTTTGGCCTACGTTGACTTCAGTAACACGAAACTTTACAAACAACACCAAAAGTGCAATTCGGACAACATATTTCGATTTCAGACCTTTGGGTTGTCGGGGGAAGTAGTTTGGCCTACGTTGACTTCTGTAACACGAAACTTTACAAACAACACCAGAAGTGCCATTCAGACAACATATTTAAATTTCAGACCTCTAGGTTGTCGGGGGAAGGAGTTTGGCCTACGTTGACTTCTGTAGTACGAAACTTTACAAGCAACCTCAAATGTGATATCCGGACAACATATTTCAATTTCAGACCTCTGGGTTGTCGGGGGAAGGAGTTTGGCCTATGTTGACTTCTGTGGTACGAAACTTTACTGGCAACCTCAAATATGCTATCCGGACAACATATTACGATTTCAGACCTCTGGGATGTCGGGGAAAGGAGTTTGGCCTACGTTGACTTCAGTAACACGAAACTTTAAAAACCACACCAGAAGTGCCATTTGGACAAGAAATTTCGATTTCAGACCTCTAGGTTGTCAGGGGAAGGAGTTTGGCCTACGTTGACTTCTGTAGTACGAAACTTTACAAGCAACCTCAAATGTGATATCCGGACAACATATTTCAATTTCACACTTCTGGGTTGTCGGGGGAAGGAGTTTGGCCTATGTTGACTTCTGTGGTACGAAACTTTACTGGCAACCTCAAATATGCTATCCGGACAACATATTACGATTTCAGACCTCTGGGATGTCGGGGAAAGGAGTTTGGCCTACGTTGACTTCAGTAACACGAAACTTTAAAAACCACACCAGAAGTGCCATTTGGACAAGAAATTTCGATTTCAGACCTCTAGGTTGTCAGGGGAAGGAGTTTGGCCTACGTTGACGTCAGCAACATGAAACTTTACAAACAACACCAGAAGTGTCATTTGGACAACACATTACAATTTCAGACCTCTGGGATGTTGGGGGAAGGAGTTTGGCCTACGTTGACTTCTGTGGTACGAAACTTTACAAGCAACCTCAACAGTGCTATCCGAACAACATATTTCAATTTCAGACCTCTGGGTTGTCAGAGGAAGGAGTTTGGCCTACGTTGACTTCTGTGGTACGAAACTTTACAAACAACCTCAACTGTGCTATCCGGACAACATATTTCAATTTCAGACCTCTGGGTTGTCGGGGGAAGGAGTTTGGCCTACGTTGACTTCTGTGGTACGAAACTTTACAAGCAACCTCAACTGTGCTATCCGGACAACATATTTCAATTTCAGACCTCTGGGTTGTCGGGGGAAGGAGTTTGGCCTACGTTGACTTCTGTGGTACGAAACTTTAAAAACAACCTCAACTGTGCTATCCGGACAACATATTTCAATTTCAGACCTCTGGGTTGTCGGGGGAAGGAGTTTGGCCTACGTTGACTTCTGTGGTACGAAACTTTAAAAACAACCTCAACTGTGCTATCCGGACAACATATTTCAATTTCAGACCTCTGGGTTGTCGGGGGAATGAGTTTGGCCTACGTTGACTTCTGTGGTACGAAACTTTACAAGCAACCTCAACTGTGCTATCCGGACAACATATTTCAATTTCAGACCTCTGGGATGTCGGGGGAAGGAGTTTGGCCTACGTTGACTTCTGTGGTACGAAACTTTACAAGCAACACCAGACGTGCTATTCGGACAACATATTACGATTTCAGACCTCTGGGTTGTCAGGGGAAGGAGTTTGGCCTACGTTGACTTCTGTAACACGAAACTTTACAAACAACACCAGAAGTGCCATTCAGACAACATATTTAAATTTCAGACCTCTAGGTTGTCGGGGGAAGGAGTTTGGCCTACGTTGACTTCTGTAACACTAAACTTTACAAACAACACCAGAAGTGCCATTCAGACAACATATTTAAATTTCAGACCTCTAGGTTGTCGGGGGAAGGAGTTTGGCCTACGTTGACTTCAGTAACACGAAACTTTACAAACAACACCAAAAGTGCAATTCGGACAACATATTTCGATTTCAGACCTTTGGGTTGTCGGGGGAAGTAGTTTGGCCTACGTTGACTTCTGTAACACGAAACTTTACAAACAACACCAGAAGTGCCATTCAGACAACATATTTAAATTTCAGACCTCTAGGTTGTCGGGGGAAGGAGTTTGGCCTACGTTGACTTCTGTAGTACGAAACTTTACAAGCAACCTCAAATGTGATATCCGGACAACATATTTCAATTTCAGACCTCTGGGTTGTCGGGGGAAGGAGTTTGGCCTATGTTGACTTCTGTGGTACGAAACTTTACTGGCAACCTCAAATATGCTATCCGGACAACATATTACGATTTCAGACCTCTGGGATGTCGGGGAAAGGAGTTTGGCCTACGTTGACTTCAGTAACACGAAACTTTAAAAACCACACCAGAAGTGCCATTTGGACAAGAAATTTCGATTTCAGACCTCTAGGTTGTCAGGGGAAGGAGTTTGGCCTACGTTGACTTCTGTAGTACGAAACTTTACAAGCAACCTCAAATGTGCTATCCGGACAACATATTTCAATTTCAGACCTCTGGGTTGTCGGGGGAAGGAGTTTGGCCTACGTTGACTTCTGTGGTACGAAACTTTACAAGCAACCTCAACTGTGCTATCCGGACAACATATTTCAATTTCAGACCTCTGGGTTGTCGGGGGAAGGAGTTTGGCCTACGTTGACTTCTGTGGTACGAAACTTTAAAAACAACCTCAACTGTGCTATTCGGACAACATATTTCAATTTCAGACCTCTGGGTTGTCGGGGGAAGGAGTTTGGCCTACGTTGACTTCTGTGGTACGAAACTTTACAAACAACCTCAACTGTGCTATCTGGACAACATATTTCAATTTCAGACCTCTGGGATGTCGGGGGAAGGAGTTTGGCCTACGTTGACTTCTGTGGTACGAAACTTTACAAGCAACACCAGACGTGCTATTCGGACAACATATTACGATTTCAGACCTCTGGGTTGTCGGGGGAAGGAGTTTGGCCTACGTTGACTTCTGTGGTACGAAACTTTAAAAACAACCTCAACTGTGCTATCCGGACAACATATTTCAATTTCAGACCTCTGGGTTGTCGGGGGAATGAGTTTGGCCTACGTTGACTTCTGTGGTACGAAACTTTACAAGCAACCTCAACTGTGCTATCCGGACAACATATTTCAATTTCAGACTTCTGGGATGTCGGGGGAAGGAGTTTGGCCTACGTTGACTTCTGTGGTACGAAACTTTACAAGCAACACCAGACGTGCTATTCGGACAACATATTACGATTTCAGACCTCTGGGTTGTCAGGGGAAGGAGTTTGGCCTACGTTGACTTCTGTAACACGAAACTTTACAAACAACACCAGAAGTGCCATTCAGACAACATATTTAAATTTCAGACCTCTAGGTTGTCGGGGGAAGGAGTTTGGCCTACGTTGACTTCTGTAACACGAAACTTTACAAACAACACCAGAAGTGCCATTCAGACAACATATTTAAATTTCAGACCTCTAGGTTGTCGGGGGAAGGAGTTTGGCCTACGTTGACTTCTGTAACACGAAACTTTACAAACAACACCAGAAGTGCCATTCAGACAACATATTTAAATTTCAGACCTCTAGGTTGTCGGGGGAAGGAGTTTGGCCTACGTTGACTTCTGTAGTACGAAACTTTACAAGCAACCTCAAATGTGATGTCTGGACAACATATTTCAATTTCAGACCTCTGGGTTGTCGGGGGAAGGAGTTTGGCCTATGTTGACTTCTGTGGTACGAAACTTTACTGGCAACCTCAAATATGCTATCCGGACAACATATTACGATTTCAGACCTCTGGGATGTCGGGGAAAGGAGTTTGGCCTACGTTGACTTCAGTAACACGAAACTTTAAAAACCACACCAGAAGTGCCATTTGGACAAGAAATTTCGATTTCAGACCTCTAGGTTGTCAGGGGAAGGAGTTTGGCCTACGTTGACTTCTGTGGTACGAAACTTTAAAAACAACCTCAACTGTGCTATTCGGACAACATATTTCAATTTCAGACCTCTGGGTTGTCGGGGGAATGAGTTTGGCCTACGTTGACTTCTGTGGTACGAAACTTTACAAGCAACCTCAACTGTGCTATCCGGACAACATATTTCAATTTCAGACCTCTGGGATGTCGGGGGAAGGAGTTTGGCCTACGTTGACTTCTGTGGTACGAAACTTTACAAGCAACACCAGACGTGCTATTCGGACAACATATTACGATTTCAGACCTCTGGGTTGTCAGGGGAAGGAGTTTGGCCTATGTTGACTTCTGTGGTACGAAACTTTACTGGCAACCTCAAATATGCTATCCGGACAACATATTACGATTTCAGACCTCTGGGATGTCGGGGAAAGGAGTTTGGCCTATGTTGACTTCAGTAACACGAAACTTTAAAAACCACACCAGAAGTGCCATTTGGACAAGAAATTTCGATTTCAGACCTCTAGGTTGTCAGGGGAAGGAGTTTGGCCTACGTTGACTTCTGTAGTACGAAACTTTACAAGCAACCTCAAATGTGCTATCCGGACAACATATTTCAATTTCAGACCTCTGGGTTGTCGGGGGAAGGAGTTTGGCCTACGTTGACTTCTGTGGTACGAAACTTTACAAGCAACCTCAACTGTGCTATCCGGACAACATATTTCAATTTCAGACCTCTGGGTTGTCGGGGGAAGGAGTTTGGCCTACGTTGACTTCTGTGGTACGAAACTTTAAAAACAACCTCAACTGTGCTATTCGGACAACATATTTCAATTTCAGACCTCTGGGTTGTCGGGGGAAGTAGTTTGGCCTACGTTGACTTCTGTAACACGAAACTTTACAAACAACACCAGAAGTGCCATTCAGACAACATATTTAAATTTCAGACCTCTAGGTTGTCGGGGGAAGGAGTTTGGCCTACGTTGACTTCTGTAGTACGAAACTTTACAAGCAACCTCAAATGTGCTATCCGGACAACATATTTCAATTTCAGACCTCTGGGTTGTCGGGGGAAGGAGTTTGGCCTATGTTGACTTCTGTGGTACGAAACTTTACTGGCAACCTCAAATATGCTATCCGGACAACATATTACGATTTCAGACCTCTGGGTTGTCAGGGGAAGGAGTTTGGCCTACGTTGACTTCTGTAACACGAAACTTTACAAACAACACCAGAAGTGCCATTCAGACAACATATTTAAATTTCAGACCTCTAGGTTGTCGGGGGAAGGAGTTTGGCCTACGTTGACTTCTGTAACACGAAACTTTACAAACAACACCAGAAGTGCCATTCAGACAACATATTTAAATTTCAGACCTCTAGGTTGTCGGGGGAAGGAGTTTGGCCTACGTTGACTTCAGTAACACGAAACTTTACAAACAACACCAAAAGTGCAATTCGGACAACATATTTCGATTTCAGACCTTTGGGTTGTCGGGGGAAGTAGTTTGGCCTACGTTGACTTCTGTAACACGAAACTTTACAAACAACACCAGAAGTGCCATTCAGACAACATATTTAAATTTCAGACCTCTAGGTTGTCGGGGGAAGGAGTTTGGCCTACGTTGACTTCTGTAGTACGAAACTTTACAAGCAACCTCAAATGTGCTATCCGGACAACATATTTCAATTTCAGACCTCTGGGTTGTCGGGGGAAGGAGTTTGGCCTATGTTGACTTCTGTGGTACGAAACTTTACTGGCAACCTCAAATATGCTATCCGGACAACATATTACGATTTCAGACCTCTGGGATGTCGGGGAAAGGAGTTTGGCCTACGTTGACTTCAGTAACACGAAACTTTAAAAACCACACCAGAAGTGCCATTTGGACAAGAAATTTCGATTTCAGACCTCTAGGTTGTCAGGGGAAGGAGTTTGGCCTACGTTGACGTCAGCAACATGAAACTTTACAAACAACACCAGAAGTGTCATTTGGACAACACATTACAATTTCAGACCTCTGGGATGTTGGGGGAAGGAGTTTGGCCTACGTTGACTTCTGTGGTACGAAACTTTACTGGCAACCTCAAATATGCTATCCGGACAACATATTACGATTTCAGACCTCTGGGATGTCGGGGAAAGGAGTTTGGCCTACGTTGACTTCAGTAACACGAAACTTTAAAAACCACACCAGAAGTGCCATTTGGACAAGAAATTTCGATTTCAGACCTCTAGGTTGTCAGGGGAAGGAGTTTGGCCTACGTTGACGTCAGCAACATGAAACTTTACAAACAACACCAGAAGTGTCATTTGGACAACACATTACAATTTCAGACCTCTGGGATGTTGGGGGAAGGAGTTTGGCCTACGTTGACTTCTGTGGTACGAAACTTTACAAGCAACCTCAACAGTGCTATCCGGACAACATATTTCAATTTCAGACCTCTGGGTTGTCGGGGGAAGGAGTTTGGCCTACGTTGACTTCTGTACTACGAAACTTTACAAGCAACCTCAAATGTGCTATCCGGACAACATATTTCAATTTCAGACCTCTGGGTTGTCGGAGGAAGGAGTTTGGCCTACGTTGACTTCTGCATTACGAAACTTTACAAGCAACCTCAAATGTGCTATCCGGACAACATATTTCAATTTCAGACCTCTGGGTTGTCGGGGGAAGGAGTTTGGCCTACGATGACTTCTGTGGTACGAAACTTTACAAACAACCTCAACTGTGCTATCCGAACAACATATTTCAATTTCAGACCTCTGGGTTGTCGGGGGAAGGAGTTTGGCCTACGTTGACTTCTGTGGTACGAAACTTTACAAACAACCTCAACTGTGCTATCCGGACAACATATTTCAATTTCAGACCTCTGGGTTGTCGGTGGAAGGAGTTTGGCCTACGTTGACTTCTGTACTACGAAACTTTACAAGCAACCTCAAATGTGCTATCCGGACAACATATTTGAATTTCAGACCTCTGGGTTGTCGGAAGAAGCAGTTTGGCCTACGTTCACTTCTGCAGTACGAAACTTTACAAGCAACCTCAAATGTGCTATCCGGACAACATATTTCAATTTCAGACCTCTGGGTTGTCGGGGGAAGGAGTTTGGCCTACGTTGACTTCTGTGGTACGAAACTTTAAAAACAACCTCATCTGTGCTATCCGGACAACATATTTCAATTTCAGACCTCTGGGATGTCGGGGGAAGGAGTTTGGCCTACGTTGACTTCTGTGGTACGAAACTTTACAAGCAACACCAGACGTGCTATTCGGACAACATATTACGATTTCAGACCTCTGGGTTGTCAGGGGAAGGAGTTTGGCCTACGTTGACTTCTGTAACACGAAACTTTACAAACAACACCAGAAGTGCCATTCAGACAACATATTTAAATTTCAGACCTCTGGGTTGTCGGGGGAAGGAGTTTGGCCTACGTTGACTTCTGTGGTACGAAACTTTACAAACAACCTCAACTGTGCTATCCGGACAACATATTTCAATTTCAGACCTCTGGGTTGTCGGGGGAAGGAGTTTGGCCTACGTTGACTTCTGTGGTACGAAACTTTAAAAACCACCTCAACTGTGCTATCCGGACAACATATTTCAATTTCAGACCTCTGGGTTGTCGGGGGAATGAGTTTGGCCTACGTTGACTTCTGTGGTACGAAACTTTACAAGCAACCTCAACTGTGCTATCCGGACAACATATTTCAATTTCAGACCTCTGGGATGTCGGGGGAAGGAGTTTGGCCTACGTTGACTTCTGTGGTATGAAACTTTACAAGCAACACCAGACGTGCTATTCGGACAACATATTACGATTTCAGACCTCTGAGTTGTCAGGGGAAGGAGTTTGGCCTACGTTGACTTCTGTAACACGAAACTTTACAAACAACACCAGAAGTGCCATTCAGACAACATATTTAAATTTCAGACCTCTAGGTTGTCGGGGGAAGGAGTTTGGCCTACGTTGACTTCTGTAACACGAAACTTTACAAACAACACCAGAAGTGCCATTCAGACAACATATTTAAATTTCAGACCTCTAGGTTGTCGGGGGAAGGAGTTTGGCCTACGTTGACTTCAGTAACACGAAACTTTACAAACAACACCAAAAGTGCAATTCGGACAACATATTTCGATTTCAGACCTTTGGGTTGTCGGGGGAAGTAGTTTGGCCTACGTTGATTTCTGTAACACGAAACTTTACAAACAACACCAGAAGTGCCATTCAGACAACATATTTAAATTTCAGACCTCTAGGTTGTCGGGGGAAGGAGTTTGGCCTACGTTGACTTCTGTAGTACGAAACTTTACAAGCAACCTCAAATGTGCTATCCGGACAACATATTTCAATTTCAGACCTCTGGGTTGTCGGGGGAAGGAGTTTGGCCTACGTTGACTTCTGTGGTACGAAACTTTACAAACAACCTCAACTGTGCTATCCGGACAACATATTTCAATTTCAGACCTCTGGGTTGTCGGGGGAAGGAGTTTGGCCTACGTTGACTTCTGTGGTACGAAACTTTACAAGCAACACCAGACGTGCTATTCAGACAACATATTACGATTTCAGACCTCTGGGTTGTCAGGGGAAGGAGTTTGGCCTACGTTGACTTCTGTAACACGAAACTTTACAAACAACACCAGAAGTGCCATTCAGACAACATATTTAAATTTCAGACCTCTGGGTTGTCGGGGGAAGGAGTTTGGCCTACGTTGACTTCTGTGGTACGAAACTTTAAAAACAACCTCAACTGTGCTATCCGGACAACATATTTCAATTTCAGACCTCTGGGTTGTCGGGGGAATGAGTTTGGCCTACGTTGACTTCTGTGGTACGAAACTTTACAAGCAACCTCAACTGTGCTATCCGGACAACATATTTCAATTTCAGACCTCTGGGATGTCGGGGGAAGGAGTTTGGCCTACGTTGACTTCTGTGGTACGAAACTTTACAAGCAACACCAGACGTGCTATTCGGACAACATATTACGATTTCAGACCTCTGGGTTGTCAGGGGAAGGAGTTTGGCCTACGTTGACTTCTGTAACACGAAACTTTACAAACAACACCAGAAGTGCCATTCAGACAACATATTTAAATTTCAGACCTCTAGGTTGTCGGGGGAAGGAGTTTGGCCTACGTTGACTTCTGTAACACGAAACTTTACAAACAACACCAGAAGTGCCATTCAGACAACATATTTAAATTTCAGACCTCTGGGTTGTCGGGGGAAGGAGTTTGGCCTACGTTGACTTCTGTGGTACGAAACTTTAAAAACAACCTCAACTGTGCTATTCGGACAACATATTTCAATTTCAGACCTCTGGGTTGTCGGGGGAAGGAGTTTGGCCTACGTTGACTTCTGTGGTACGAAACTTTACAAACAACCTCAACTGTGCTATCTGGACAACATATTTCAATTTCAGACCTCTGGGATGTCGGGGGAAGGAGTTTGGCCTACGTTGACTTCTGTGGTACGAAACTTTACAAGCAACACCAGACGTGCTATTCGGACAACATATTACGATTTCAGACCTCTGGGTTGTCGGGGGAAGGAGTTTGGCCTACGTTGACTTCTGTGGTACGAAACTTTAAAAACAACCTCAACTGTGCTATCCGGACAACATATTTCAATTTCAGACCTCTGGGTTGTCGGGGGAATGAGTTTGGCCTACGTTGACTTCTGTGGTACGAAACTTTACAAGCAACCTCAACTGTGCTATCCGGACAACATATTTCAATTTCAGACTTCTGGGATGTCGGGGGAAGGAGTTTGGCCTACGTTGACTTCTGTGGTACGAAACTTTACAAGCAACACCAGACGTGCTATTCGGACAACATATTACGATTTCAGACCTCTGGGTTGTCAGGGGAAGGAGTTTGGCCTACGTTGACTTCTGTAACACGAAACTTTACAAACAACACCAGAAGTGCCATTCAGACAACATATTTAAATTTCAGACCTCTAGGTTGTCGGGGGAAGGAGTTTGGCCTACGTTGACTTCTGTAACACGAAACTTTACAAACAACACCAGAAGTGCCATTCAGACAACATATTTAAATTTCAGACCTCTAGGTTGTCGGGGGAAGGAGTTTGGCCTACGTTGACTTCTGTAACACGAAACTTTACAAACAACACCAGAAGTGCCATTCAGACAACATATTTAAATTTCAGACCTCTAGGTTGTCGGGGGAAGGAGTTTGGCCTACGTTGACTTCTGTAGTACGAAACTTTACAAGCAACCTCAAATGTGATGTCTGGACAACATATTTCAATTTCAGACCTCTGGGTTGTCGGGGGAAGGAGTTTGGCCTATGTTGACTTCTGTGGTACGAAACTTTACTGGCAACCTCAAATATGCTATCCGGACAACATATTACGATTTCAGACCTCTGGGATGTCGGGGAAAGGAGTTTGGCCTACGTTGACTTCAGTAACACGAAACTTTAAAAACCACACCAGAAGTGCCATTTGGACAAGAAATTTCGATTTCAGACCTCTAGGTTGTCAGGGGAAGGAGTTTGGCCTACGTTGACTTCTGTGGTACGAAACTTTAAAAACAACCTCAACTGTGCTATTCGGACAACATATTTCAATTTCAGACCTCTGGGTTGTCGGGGGAATGAGTTTGGCCTACGTTGACTTCTGTGGTACGAAACTTTACAAGCAACCTCAACTGTGCTATCCGGACAACATATTTCAATTTCAGACCTCTGGGATGTCGGGGGAAGGAGTTTGGCCTACGTTGACTTCTGTGGTACGAAACTTTACAAGCAACACCAGACGTGCTATTCGGACAACATATTACGATTTCAGACCTCTGGGTTGTCAGGGGAAGGAGTTTGGCCTATGTTGACTTCTGTGGTACGAAACTTTACTGGCAACCTCAAATATGCTATCCGGACAACATATTACGATTTCAGACCTCTGGGATGTCGGGGAAAGGAGTTTGGCCTATGTTGACTTCAGTAACACGAAACTTTAAAAACCACACCAGAAGTGCCATTTGGACAAGAAATTTCGATTTCAGACCTCTAGGTTGTCAGGGGAAGGAGTTTGGCCTACGTTGACTTCTGTAGTACGAAACTTTACAAGCAACCTCAAATGTGCTATCCGGACAACATATTTCAATTTCAGACCTCTGGGTTGTCGGGGGAAGGAGTTTGGCCTACGTTGACTTCTGTGGTACGAAACTTTACAAGCAACCTCAACTGTGCTATCCGGACAACATATTTCAATTTCAGACCTCTGGGTTGTCGGGGGAAGGAGTTTGGCCTACGTTGACTTCTGTGGTACGAAACTTTAAAAACAACCTCAACTGTGCTATTCGGACAACATATTTCAATTTCAGACCTCTGGGTTGTCGGGGGAAGTAGTTTGGCCTACGTTGACTTCTGTAACACGAAACTTTACAAACAACACCAGAAGTGCCATTCAGACAACATATTTAAATTTCAGACCTCTAGGTTGTCGGGGGAAGGAGTTTGGCCTACGTTGACTTCTGTAGTACGAAACTTTACAAGCAACCTCAAATGTGCTATCCGGACAACATATTTCAATTTCAGACCTCTGGGTTGTCGGGGGAAGGAGTTTGGCCTATGTTGACTTCTGTGGTACGAAACTTTACTGGCAACCTCAAATATGCTATCCGGACAACATATTACGATTTCAGACCTCTGGGTTGTCAGGGGAAGGAGTTTGGCCTACGTTGACTTCTGTAACACGAAACTTTACAAACAACACCAGAAGTGCCATTCAGACAACATATTTAAATTTCAGACCTCTAGGTTGTCGGGGGAAGGAGTTTGGCCTACGTTGACTTCTGTAACACGAAACTTTACAAACAACACCAGAAGTGCCATTCAGACAACATATTTAAATTTCAGACCTCTAGGTTGTCGGGGGAAGGAGTTTGGCCTACGTTGACTTCAGTAACACGAAACTTTACAAACAACACCAAAAGTGCCATTCGGACAACATATTTCGATTTCAGACCTTTGGGTTGTCGGGGGAAGTAGTTTGGCCTACGTTGACTTCTGTAACACGAAACTTTACAAACAACACCAGAAGTGCCATTCAGACAACATATTTAAATTTCAGACCTCTAGGTTGTCGGGGGAAGGAGTTTGGCCTACGTTGACTTCTGTAGTACGAAACTTTACAAGCAACCTCAAATGTGCTATCCGGACAACATATTTCAATTTCAGACCTCTGGGTTGTCGGGGGAAGGAGTTTGGCCTATGTTGACTTCTGTGGTACGAAACTTTACTGGCAACCTCAAATATGCTATCCGGACAACATATTACGATTTCAGACCTCTGGGATGTCGGGGAAAGGAGTTTGGCCTACGTTGACTTCAGTAACACGAAACTTTAAAAACCACACCAGAAGTGCCATTTGGACAAGAAATTTCGATTTCAGACCTCTAGGTTGTCAGGGGAAGGAGTTTGGCCTACGTTGACGTCAGCAACATGAAACTTTACAAACAACACCAGAAGTGTCATTTGGACAACACATTACAATTTCAGACCTCTGGGATGTTGGGGGAAGGAGTTTGGCCTACGTTGACTTCTGTGGTACGAAACTTTACTGGCAACCTCAAATATGCTATCCGGACAACATATTACGATTTCAGACCTCTGGGATGTCGGGGAAAGGAGTTTGGCCTACGTTGACTTCAGTAACACGAAACTTTAAAAACCACACCAGAAGTGCCATTTGGACAAGAAATTTCGATTTCAGACCTCTAGGTTGTCAGGGGAAGGAGTTTGGCCTACGTTGACGTCAGCAACATGAAACTTTACAAACAACACCAGAAGTGTCATTTGGACAACACATTACAATTTCAGACCTCTGGGATGTTGGGGGAAGGAGTTTGGCCTACGTTGACTTCTGTGGTACGAAACTTTACAAGCAACCTCAACAGTGCTATCCGGACAACATATTTCAATTTCAGACCTCTGGGTTGTCGGGGGAAGGAGTTTGGCCTACGTTGACTTCTGTACTACGAAACTTTACAAGCAACCTCAAATGTGCTATCCGGACAACATATTTCAATTTCAGACCTCTGGGTTGTCGGAGGAAGGAGTTTGGCCTACGTTGACTTCTGCATTACGAAACTTTACAAGCAACCTCAAATGTGCTATCCGGACAACATATTTCAATTTCAGACCTCTGGGTTGTCGGGGGAAGGAGTTTGGCCTACGATGACTTCTGTGGTACGAAACTTTACAAACAACCTCAACTGTGCTATCCGAACAACATATTTCAATTTCAGACCTCTGGGTTGTCGGGGGAAGGAGTTTGGCCTACGTTGACTTCTGTGGTACGAAACTTTACAAACAACCTCAACTGTGCTATCCGGACAACATATTTCAATTTCAGACCTCTGGGTTGTCGGTGGAAGGAGTTTGGCCTACGTTGACTTCTGTACTACGAAACTTTACAAGCAACCTCAAATGTGCTATCCGGACAACATATTTGAATTTCAGACCTCTGGGTTGTCGGAAGAAGCAGTTTGGCCTACGTTCACTTCTGCAGTACGAAACTTTACAAGCAACCTCAAATGTGCTATCCGGACAACATATTTCAATTTCAGACCTCTGGGTTGTCGGGGGAAGGAGTTTGGCCTACGTTGACTTCTGTGGTACGAAACTTTAAAAACAACCTCATCTGTGCTATCCGGACAACATATTTCAATTTCAGACCTCTGGGATGTCGGGGGAAGGAGTTTGGCCTACGTTGACTTCTGTGGTACGAAACTTTACAAGCAACACCAGACGTGCTATTCGGACAACATATTACGATTTCAGACCTCTGGGTTGTCAGGGGAAGGAGTTTGGCCTACGTTGACTTCTGTAACACGAAACTTTACAAACAACACCAGAAGTGCCATTCAGACAACATATTTAAATTTCAGACCTCTGGGTTGTCGGGGGAAGGAGTTTGGCCTACGTTGACTTCTGTGGTACGAAACTTTACAAACAACCTCAACTGTGCTATCCGGACAACATATTTCAATTTCAGACCTCTGGGTTGTCGGGGGAAGGAGTTTGGCCTACGTTGACTTCTGTGGTACGAAACTTTAAAAACCACCTCAACTGTGCTATCCGGACAACATATTTCAATTTCAGACCTCTGGGTTGTCGGGGGAATGAGTTTGGCCTACGTTGACTTCTGTGGTACGAAACTTTACAAGCAACCTCAACTGTGCTATCCGGACAACATATTTCAATTTCAGACCTCTGGGATGTCGGGGGAAGGAGTTTGGCCTACGTTGACTTCTGTGGTATGAAACTTTACAAGCAACACCAGACGTGCTATTCGGACAACATATTACGATTTCAGACCTCTGAGTTGTCAGGGGAAGGAGTTTGGCCTACGTTGACTTCTGTAACACGAAACTTTACAAACAACACCAGAAGTGCCATTCAGACAACATATTTAAATTTCAGACCTCTAGGTTGTCGGGGGAAGGAGTTTGGCCTACGTTGACTTCTGTAACACGAAACTTTACAAACAACACCAGAAGTGCCATTCAGACAACATATTTAAATTTCAGACCTCTAGGTTGTCGGGGGAAGGAGTTTGGCCTACGTTGACTTCAGTAACACGAAACTTTACAAACAACACCAAAAGTGCAATTCGGACAACATATTTCGATTTCAGACCTTTGGGTTGTCGGGGGAAGTAGTTTGGCCTACGTTGATTTCTGTAACACGAAACTTTACAAACAACACCAGAAGTGCCATTCAGACAACATATTTAAATTTCAGACCTCTAGGTTGTCGGGGGAAGGAGTTTGGCCTACGTTGACTTCTGTAGTACGAAACTTTACAAGCAACCTCAAATGTGCTATCCGGACAACATATTTCAATTTCAGACCTCTGGGTTGTCGGGGGAAGGAGTTTGGCCTACGTTGACTTCTGTGGTACGAAACTTTACAAACAACCTCAACTGTGCTATCCGGACAACATATTTCAATTTCAGACCTCTGGGTTGTCGGGGGAAGGAGTTTGGCCTACGTTGACTTCTGTGGTACGAAACTTTACAAGCAACACCAGACGTGCTATTCAGACAACATATTACGATTTCAGACCTCTGGGTTGTCAGGGGAAGGAGTTTGGCCTACGTTGACTTCTGTAACACGAAACTTTACAAACAACACCAGAAGTGCCATTCAGACAACATATTTAAATTTCAGACCTCTGGGTTGTCGGGGGAAGGAGTTTGGCCTACGTTGACTTCTGTGGTACGAAACTTTAAAAACAACCTCAACTGTGCTATCCGGACAACATATTTCAATTTCAGACCTCTGGGTTGTCGGGGGAATGAGTTTGGCCTACGTTGACTTCTGTGGTACGAAACTTTACAAGCAACCTCAACTGTGCTATCCGGACAACATATTTCAATTTCAGACCTCTGGGATGTCGGGGGAAGGAGTTTGGCCTACGTTGACTTCTGTGGTACGAAACTTTACAAGCAACACCAGACGTGCTATTCGGACAACATATTACGATTTCAGACCTCTGGGTTGTCGGGGGAAGGAGTTTGGCCTACGTTGACTTCTGTAACACGAAACTTTACAAACAACACCAGAAGTGCCATTCAGACAACATATTTAAATTTCAGACCTCTAGGTTGTCGGGGGAAGGAGTTTGGCCTACGTTGACTTCTGTGGTACGAAACTTTAAAAACAACCTCAACTGTGCTATCCGGACAACATATTTCAATTTCAGACCTCTGGGTTGTCGGGGGAATGAGTTTGGCCTATGTTGACTTCTGTGGTACGAAACTTTACAAGCAACCTCAACTGTGCTATCCGGACAACATATTTCAATTTCAGACCTCTGGGTTGTCGGGGGAAGGAGTTTGGCCTACGTTGACTTCTGTGGTACGAAACTTTAAAAACAACCTCAACTGTGCTATCCGGACAACATATTTCAATTTCAGACCTCTGGGTTGTCGGGGGAAGGAGTTTGGCCTACGTTGACTTCTGTGGTACGAAACTTTAAAAACAACCTCAACTGTGCTATCCGGACAACATATTTCAATTTCAGACCTCTGGGTTGTCGGGGGAATGAGTTTGGCCTACGTTGACTTCTGTGGTACGAAACTTTACAAGCAACCTCAACTGTGCTATCCGGACAACATATTTCAATTTCAGACCTCTGGGATGTCGGGGGAAGGAGTTTGGCCTACGTTGACTTCTGTGGTACGAAACTTTACAAGCAACACCAGACGTGCTATTCGGACAACATATTACGATTTCAGACCTCTGGGTTGTCAGGGGAAGGAGTTTGGCCTACGTTGACTTCTGTAACACGAAACTTTACAAACAACACCAGAAGTGCCATTCAGACAACATATTTAAATTTCAGACCTCTAGGTTGTCGGGGGAAGGAGTTTGACCTACGTTGACTTCTGTAACACGAAACTTTACAAACAACACCAGAAGTGCCATTCAGACAACATATTTAAATTTCAGACCTCTAGGTTGTCGGGGGAAGGAGTTTGGCCTACGTTGACTTCAGTAACACGAAACTTTACAAACAACACCAAAAGTGCAATTCGGACAACATATTTCGATTTCAGACCTTTGGGTTGTCGGGGGAAGTAGTTTGGCCTACGTTGACTTCTGTAACACGAAACTTTACAAACAACACCAGAAGTGCCATTCAGACAACATATTTAAATTTCAGACCTCTAGGTTGTCGGGGGAAGGAGTTTGGCCTACGTTGACTTCTGTAGTACGAAACTTTACAAGCAATCTCAAATGTGCTATCCGGACAACATATTTCAATTTCAGACCTCTGGGTTGTCGGGGGAAGGAGTTTGGCCTATGTTGACTTCTGTGGTACGAAACTTTACTGGCAACCTCAAATATGCTATCCGGACAACATATTACGATTTCAGACCTCTGGGATGTCGGGGAAAGGAGTTTGGCCTACGTTGACTTCAGTAACACGAAACTTTAAAAACCACACCAGAAGTGCCATTTGGACAAGAAATTTCGATTTCAGACCTCTAGGTTGTCAGGGGAAGGAGTTTGGCCTACGTTGACTTCTGTAACACGAAACTTTACAAACAACACCAGAAGTGCCATTCAGACAACATATTTAAATTTCAGACCTCTAGGTTGTCGGGGGAAGGAGTTTGGCCTACGTTGACTTCTGTAACACGAAACTTTACAAACAACACCAGAAGTGCCATTCAGACAACATATTTAAATTTCAGACCTCTAGGTTGTCGGGGGAAGGAGTTCGGCCTACGTTGACTTCTGTAGTACGAAACTTTACAAGCAACCTCAAATGTGCTATTCGGACAACATATTTCAATTTCAGACCTCTGGGTTGTCGGGGGAAGGAGTTTGGCCTATGTTGACTTCTGTGGTACGAAACTTTACTGGCAACCTCAAATATGCTATCCGGACAACATATTACGATTTCAGACCTCTGGAATGTGGGGGAAAGGAGTTTGGCCTACGTTGACTTCAGTAACACGAAACTTTAAAAACCACACCAGAAGTGCCATTTGGACAAGAAATTTCGATTTCAGACCTCTAGGTTGTCAGGGGAAGGAGTTTGGCCTACGTTGACGTCAGCAACATGAAACTTTACAAACAACACCAGAAGTGTCATTTGGACAACACATTACAATTTCAGACTTCTGGGATGTTGGGGGAAGGAGTTTGGCCTACGTTGACTTCTGTGGTACGAAACTTTACAAGCAACCTCAACAGTGCTATCCGGACAACATATTTCAATTTCAGACCTCTGGGTTGTCGGGGGAAGGAGTTTGGCCTACGTTGACTTCTGTGGTACGAAACTTTACAAGCAACCTCAACTGTGCTATCCGGACAACATATTTCAATTTCAGACCTCTGGGTTGTCGGGGGAAGGAGTTTGGCCTACGTTGACTTCTGTGGTACGAAACTTTAAAAACAACCTCAACTGTGCTATCCGGACAACATATTTCAATTTCAGACCTCTGGGTTGTCGGGGGAAGGAGTTTGGCCTACGTTGACTTCTGTGGTACGAAACTTTAAAAACAACCTCAACTGTGCTATCCGGACAACATATTTCAATTTCAGACCTCTGGGTTGTCGGGGGAATGAGTTTGGCCTACGTTGACTTCTGTGGTACGAAACTTTACAAGCAACCTCAACTGTGCTATCCGGACAACATATTTCAATTTCAGACCTCTGGGTTGTCGGGGGAAGGAGTTTGGCCTACGTTGACTTCTGTGGTACGAAACTTTACAAGCAACCTCAACTGTGCTATCCGGACAACATATTTCAATTTCAGACCTCTGGGTTGTCGGGGGAAGGAGTTTGGCCTACGTTGACTTCTGTGGTACGAAACTTTAAAAACAATCTCAACTGTGCTATCCGGACAACATATTTCAATTTCAGACCTCTGGGTTGTCGGTGGAATGAGTTTGGCCTACGTTGACTTCTGTGGTACGAAACTTTACAAGCAACCTCAACTGTGCTATCCGGACAACATATTTCAATTTCAGACCTCTGGGATGTCGGGGGAAGGAGTTTGGCCTACGTTGACTTCTGTGGTACGAAACTTTACAAGCAACACCAGACGTGCTATTCGGACAACATATTACGATTTCAGACCTCTGGGTTGTCAGGGGAAGGAGTTTGGCCTACGTTGACTTCTGTAACACGAAACTTTACAAACAACACCAGAAGTGCCATTCAGACAACATATTTAAATTTCAGACCTCTAGGTTGTCGGGGGAAGGAGTTTGGCCTACGTTGACTTCTGTAACACGAAACTTTACAAACAACACCAGAAGTGCCATTAAGACAACATATTTAAATTTCAGACCTCTAGGTTGTCGGGGGAAGGAGTTTGGCCTACGTTGACTTCTGTAACACGAAACTTTACAAACAACACCAGAAGTGCCATTAAGACAACATATTTCAATTTCAGACCTCTGGGTTGTCGGGGGAAGGAGTTTGGCCTACGTTGACTTCTGTGGTACGAAACTTTAAAAACAACCTCAACTGTGCTATCCGGACAACATATTTCAATTTCAGACCTCTGGGTTGTCGGTGGAATGAGTTTGGCCTACGTTGACTTCTGTGGTACGAAACTTTAAAAACAACCTCAACTGTGCTATCCGGACAACATATTTCAATTTCAGACCTCTGGGATGTCGGGGGAAGGAGTTTGGCCTACGTTGACTTCTGTGGTACGAAACTTTACAAGCAACACCAGACGTGCTATTCGGACAACATATTACGATTTCAGACCTCTGGGTTGTCAGGGGAAGGAGTTTGGCCTACGTTGACTTCTGTAACACGAAACTTTACAAACAACACCAGAAGTGCCATTCAGACAACATATTTAAATTTCAGACCTCTAGGTTGTCGGGGGAAGGAGTTTGGCCTACGTTGACTTCTGTAGTACGAAACTTTACAAGCAACCTCAAATGTGCTATCCGGACAACATATTTCAATTTCAGACCTCTGGGTTGTCGGGGGAAGGAGTTTGGCCTATGTTGACTTCTGTGGTACGAAACTTTACTGGCAACCTCAAATATGCTATCCGGACAACATATTACGATTTCAGACCTCTGGGATGTCGGGGAAAGGAGTTTGGCCTACGTTGACTTCAGTAACACGAAACTTTAAAAACCACACCAGAAGTGCCATTTGGACAAGAAATTTCGAATTCAGACCTCTAGGTTGTCAGGGGAAGGAGTTTGGCCTACGTTGACGTCAGCAACATGAAACTTTACAAACAACACCAGAAGTGTCATTTGGACAACACATTACAATTTCAGACCTCTGGGATGTTGGGGGAAGGAGTTTGGCCTACGTTGACTTCTGTGGTACGAAACTTTAAAAACAACCTCAACTGTGCTATCCGGACAACATATTTCAATTTCAGACCTCTGGGTTGTCGGGGGAAGGAGTTTGGCCTACGTTGACTTCTGTGGTACGAAACTTTAAAAACAACCTCAACTGTGCTATCCGGACAACATATTTCAATTTCAGACCTCTGGGTTGTCGGGGGAATGAGTTTGGCCTACGTTGACTTCTGTGGTACGAAACTTTACAAGCAACCTCAACTGTGCTATCCGGACAACATATTTCAATTTCAGACCTCTGGGATGTCGGGGGAAGGAGTTTGGCCTACGTTGACTTCTGTGGTACGAAACTTTACAAGCAACACCAGACGTGCTATTCGGACAACATATTACGATTTCAGACCTCTGGGTTGTCAGGGGAAGGAGTTTGGCCTACGTTGACTTCTGTAACACAAAACTTTACAAACAACACCAGAAGTGCCATTCAGACAACATATTTAAATTTCAGACCTCTAGGTTGTCGGGGGAAGGAGTTTGGCCTACGTTGACTTCTGTAACACGAAACTTTACAAACAACACCAGAAGTGCCATTCAGACAACATATTTAAATTTCAGACCTCTAGGTTGTCGGGGGAAGGAGTTTGGCCTACGTTGACTTCAGTAACACGAAACTTTACAAACAACACCAAAAGTGCAATTCGGACAACATATTTCGATTTCAGACCTTTGGGTTGTCGGGGGAAGGAGTTTGGCCTACGTTGACTTCTGTAACACGAAACTTTACAAACAACACCAGAAGTGCCATTCAGACAACATATTTAAATTTCAGACCTCTAGGTTGTCGGGGGAAGGAGTTTGGCCTACGTTGACTTCTGTAGTACGAAACTTTACAAGCAACCTCAAATGTGCTATCCGGACAACGTATTTCAATTTCAGACCTCTGGGTTGTCGGGGGAAGGAGTTTGGCCTATGTTGACTTCTGTGGTACGAAACTTTACTGGCAACCTCAAATATGCTATCCGGACAACATATTACGATTTCAGACCTCTGGGATGTCGGGGAAAGGAGTTTGGCCTACGTTGACTTCAGTAACACGAAACTTTAAAAACCACACCAGAAGTGCCATTTGGACAAGAAATTTCGATTTCAGACCTCTAGGTTGTCAGGGGAAGGAGTTTGGCCTACGTTGACGTCAGCAACATGAAACTTTACAAACAACACCAGAAGTGTCATTTGGACAACACATTAAATTTTCCGACCTCTGGGATGTTGGGGGAAGGAGTTTGGCCTACGTTGACTTCTGTGGTACGAAACTTTACAAGCAACCTCAACAGTGCTATCCGGACAACATATTTCAAGTTCAGACCTCTGGGTTGTCTGGGGAAGGAGTTTGGCCTACGTTGACCTCTGTGGTACGAAACTTTACAAACAACCTCAACTGTGCTATCCGAACAACATATTTCAATTTCAGACCTCTGGGTTGTCGGGGGAAGGAGTTTGGCCTACGTTGACCTCTGTGGTACAAAACTTTACAAACAACCTCAACTGTGCTATCCGAACAACATATTTCAATTTCAGACCTTTGGGTTGTCGGGGGAAGGAGTTTGGCCTACGTTGACTTCTGTGGTACGAAACTTTACAAACAACCTCAACTGTGCTATCCGGACAACATATTTCAATTTCAGACCTCTGGGTTGTCGGGGGAAGGAGTTTGGCCTACGTTGACTTCTGTGGTACGAAACTTTAAAAACAACCTCAACTGTGCTATCCGGACAACATATTTCAATTTCAGACCTCTGGGTTGTCGGGGGAAGGAGTTTGGCCTATGTTGACTTCTGTGGTACGAAACTTTACTGGCAACCTCAAATATGCTATCCGGACAACATATTACGATTTCAGACCTTTGGGATGTCGGGGAAAGGAGTTTGGCCTACGTTGACTTCAGTAACACGAAACTTTAAAAACCACACCAGAAGTGCCATTTGGACAAGAAATTTCGATTTCAGACCTCTAGGTTGTCAGGGGAAGGAGTTTGGCCTACGTTGACGTCAGCAACATGAAACTTTACAAACAACACCAGAAGTGTCATTTGGACAACACATTAAATTTTCCGACCTCTGGGATGTTGGGGGAAGGAGTTTGGCCTACGTTGACTTCTGTGGTACGAAACTTTACAAGCAACCTCAACAGTGCTATCCGGACAACATATTTCAAGTTCAGACCTCTGGGTTGTCTGGGGAAGGAGTTTGGCCTACGTTGACCTCTGTGGTACGAAACTTTACAAACAACCTCAACTGTGCTATCCGAACAACATATTTCAATTTCAGACCTCTGGGTTGTCGGGGGAAGGAGTTTGGCCTACGTTGACTTCTGTGGTACGAAACTTTACAAGCAACCTCAACTGTGCTATCCGGACAACATATTTCAATTTCAGACCTCTGGGTTGTCGGGGGAAGGAGTTTGGCCTACGTTGACTTCTGTGGTACGAAACTTTAAAAACAACCTCAACTGTGCTATCCGGACAACATATTTCAATTTCAGACCTCTGGGTTGTCGGGGGAAGGAGTTTGGCCTACGTTGACTTCTGTGGTACGAAACTTTAAAAACAACCTCAACTGTGCTATCCGGACAACATATTTCAATTTCAGACCTCTGGGTTGTCGGGGGAATGAGTTTGGCCTACGTTGACTTCTGTGGTACGAAACTTTACAAGCAACCTCAACTGTGCTATCCGGACAACATATTTCAATTTCAGACCTCTGGGTTGTCGGGGGAAGGAGTTTGGCCTACGTTGACTTCTGTGGTACGAAACTTTACAAGCAACCTCCAACTGTGCTATCCGGACAACATATTTCAATTTCAGACCTCTGGGTTGTCGGGGGAAGGAGTTTGGCCTACGTTGACTTCTGTGGTACGAAACTTTACAAGCAACCTCCAACTGTGCTATCCAGACAACATATTTCAATTTCAGACCTCTGGGATGTCGGGGGAAGGAGTTTGGCCTACGTTAGGGTTAAGGTTAGGGTTAGGGTTAGGGTTAGGGTTACGGTTACGGTTAGGGTTAGGGTTAGGTTAGGGTTATGGTTAGGGTTAGGGTTAGGTTACGGTTAGGGTTAGGTTAGGGTTAGGGTTAGGGTTAGGTTCAGGTTATGTTTAGGGTTAGGTTTAGATTAAGGCCATGTTTAGGGTTGGGTTTGGGGTCAGGTTATGTTTAGGGTTAGGTTTCGGTTATGTTCAGGGTTAGGTTTAGGGTATGTTTAGGGTTAGGTTTAGAGTTAGGTTATGTTTAGGGTTAGGTTTAGATTTAGACTATGTTTTAGGGTTGGGTTTAGGGTTAGGTTATGTTTAGGCAATATACAAAATAATAATAATAATAATAATTTTACTTAAAGTTCCAAGAGAATTTGGCTTGGCTCATTAGACCAGTGAGACTCATGTAGCATGCCTGGTCCGAAGGCTCTGGCAAGGGTTAGGTTTTTGTTAATATACAATGACTTCCCCCAGTACAGCCCATCAGGCTGCATGGTTTGAGTAGGAAGACCAAGGGTAGTGCACGGGCCGGCGCCTGTTAGGCATTGCTACTGGGCTTGAGGTCAATGAGCAGGTAAAATCTGAACTGATCTGTCTTTTCTAGCTTAATCCTACTTCGTCCGAGTGCTAGGTCTCTAAAGTTGTTTATTTTAAATGTGAGGTCACAGGGAGCATAGTGAGGAGTGCGCCACTAGACTGAGCAGGGCACCCTCTAGACCGTCTTGGCCTTTCTAGCTCACCCATTCCCTCTCCCTAAAGTTAATGTTTAACTAGGGAGCGAATGGGTGTGAAGACATTTTAATTGAGTATTAGGTCCCTAAGGTTTTGTTTAAAATAGTTTTGGTATTTTATAATAATTTTTTTATTTTTTTATTATTACTACTTGAAATAATTTACATGATTAGTATTATTATAACAGGAAGTCCAAATGGGATCTGTTATTTAAGTAATTTAAGGACACATCATCAGTAGTGTGCCTCAGAGTCATAGGGTGTTTCGGCCTTTTAAACACTATACACCCTCTTCTGAGGTGGCCCGCCTTAGGTTGATCATTCCTAGGCTTGTGTCCTATCCTTCAATTAAAGTAAGAGCCCTAAGGTCATAGTAAGGTGAATGTATCTTTAATTGATGTTTTAATATCGTATCATATTCTAATTATTATGAAGTAGAAAGACATTTATTAAACAATTAAAAGGTTTAATTAAGCAATATTAAATTGTATGTATTAAAAAGTATTTCTAAAATAAAAATTGATATTAAAAATACCTTTCGGAAGAGAATGATCCTTCATCAGGCACAGACTTGCCTCAGTTCCAGCTCTAAAATGGTTTCCCCTGTCCTGCTGCTTATATAGGCTTCCAGGAACAGGCTCCGCCCCTTGTTTAATTTTAAATGTTCAGTTAAGTCAATTCCCCAGGGGGGAGTGGATTTTTAAAGGGAATATTTATTCCTCTTTTTAGATTTTAGGTTTGGATTAAGGCTGTGATTCCCCAGGTAAGTATTTTTTAATTCTTTTCAGGTTTTATGGAGAAATATCCTTAATGACCCTTTGCCAATAGAGAGTTTGGTTTGATGACACATTCGTACTCTGTGTTTTTTAAGGTTTTGAGGAGAGATTTCCTTAATTTTTGGTTTGATGACCCTTTGGTACGTATTTGTTTTTAGGTTGTGAGGAGAGATTTCCTTTGTTTTTAGTTTAATGACCCTTTGGTAATACAGAGTTCGGTTTGATGACACATTCGGGATCTGTGTTTTTTTTAAGGTTTTGAGGAGAGATTTCCTTCGATTTTTAGTTATGTTTAGGGTTAGGTTAAGATTTAGGTTATGTTTAGGGCTAGGTTTAGATTTAGGTTATGTTTAGGGTTAGGTTTAGGGTTAGGTTTTAGGTTTAGGTTATGTTTAGGGCTAGGTTTAGATTTAGGTTATGTTTAGGGTTAGGTTTTAGGTTTAGGTTATGTTTAGGGCTAGGTTTAGATTTAGGTTATGTTTAGGGTTAGGTTTTAGGTTTAGGTTATGTTTAGGGCTAGGTTTAGATTTAGGTTATGTTTAGGGTTAGGTTTTAGGTTTAGGTTATGTTTAGGGCTAGGTTTAGATTTAGGTTATGTTTAGGGTTAGGTTTTAGGTTTAGGTTATGTTTAGGGCTAGATTTAGATTTAGGTTATGTTTAGGGTTAGGTTTTAGGTTTAGGTTATGTTTAGGGCTAGGTGTAGATTTAGGTTATGTTTAGGGTTAGGTTTTAGGTTTAGGTTATGTTTTAGGGCTAGGGTTAGATTCAGGTTATGTTTAGGGTTAGGTTTAGATTAAGGCCATGTTTAGGGTTGGGTTTGGGGTCAGGTTATGTTTAGGGTTAGGTTTCGGTTATGTTTAGGGTTAGGTTTAGGGTATGTTTAGGGTTAGGTTTAGAGTTAGGTTATGTTTAGGGTTAGGTTTAGATTTAGACTATGTTTTAGGGTTGGGTTTAGGGTTAGGTTATGTTTAGGCAATATACAAAATAATAATAATAATAATAATTTTACTTAAAGTTCCAAGAGAATTTGGCTTGGCTCATTAGACCAGTGAGACTCATGTAGCATGCCTGGTCCGAAGGCTCTGGCAAGGGTTAGGTTTTTGTTAATATACAATGACTTCCCCCAGTACAGCCCATCAGGCTGCATGGTTTGAGTAGGAAGACCAAGGGTAGTGCACGGGCCGGCGCCTGTTAGGCATTGCTACTGGGCTTGAGGTCAATGAGCAGGTAAAATCTGAACTGATCTGTCTTTTCTAGCTTAATCCTACTTCGTCCGAGTGCTAGGTCTCTAAATTTGTTTATTTTAATTGTGAGGTCACAGGGAGCATAGTGAGGAGTGCGCCACTAGACTGAGCAGGGCACCCTCTAGACCGTCTTGGCCTTTCTAGCTCACCCATTCCCTCTCCCTAAAGTTATTGTTTAACTAGGGAGCGAATGGGTGTGAAGACATTTTAATTGAGTATTAGGTCCCTAAGGTTTTGTTTAAAATAGTTTTGGTATTTTATAATATTTTTTTTATTTTTTTATTATTACTACTTGAAATAATTTACATGATTAGTATTATTATAACAGGAAGTCCAAATGGGATCTGTTATTTAAGTAATTTAAGGACACATCATCAGTAGTGTGCCTCAGAGTCATAGGGTGTTTCGGCCTTTTAAACACTATACACCCTCTTCTGAGGTGGCCCGCCTTAGGTTGATCATTCCTAGGCTTGTGTCCTATCCTTCAATTAAAGTAAGAGCCCTAAGGTCATAGTAAGGTGAATGTATCTTTAATTGATGTTTTAATATCGTATCATATTCTAATTATTATGAAGTAGAAAGACATTTATTAAACAATTAAAAGGTTTAATTAAGCAATATTAAATTGTATGTATTAAAAAGTATTTCTAAAATAAAAATTGATATTAAAAATACCTTTCGGAAGAGAATGATCCTTCATCAGGCACAGACTTGCCTCAGTTCCAGCTCTAAAATGGTTTCCCCTGTCCTGCTGCTTATATAGGCTTCCAGGAACAGGCTCCGCCCCTTGTTTAATTTTAAATGTTCAGTTAAGTCAATTCCCCAGGGGGGAGTGGATTTTTAAAGGGAATATTTATTCCTCTTTTTAGATTTTAGGTTTGGATTAAGGCTGTGATTCCCCAGATAAGTATTTTTTAATTCTTTTCAGGTTTTATGGAGAAATATCCTTAATGACCCTTTGCCAATAGAGAGTTTGGTTTAATGACACATTCGGACTCTGTGTCTTTTAAGGTTTTGAGGAGAGATTTCCTTAATTTTTGGTTTGATGACCCTTTGGTACGTATTTGTTTTTAGGTTGTGAGGAGAGATTTCCTTTGTTTTTAGTTTAATGACCCTTTGGTAATACAGAGTTCGGTTTGATGACACATTCGTACTCTGTGTTTTTTTAAGGTTTTGAGGAGAGATTTCCTTCGATTTTTAGTCTTTGTTTTTAGTTTAATGACCCTTTGGTAATACAGAGTTCGGTTTGATGACACATTCGGGATCTGTGTTTTTTTAAGGTTTTGAGGAGAGATTTCCTTCGATTTTTAGTCTTTGTTTTTAGTTTAATGACCCTTTGGTAATACAGAGTTCGGTTTGATGACACATTCGGGATCTGTGTTTTTTTTTTAAGGTGTTGAGGAGAGATTTCCTTCGATTTTTAGTCTTTGTTTTTAGTTTAATGACCCTTTGGTAATACAGAGTTCGGTTTGATGACACATTCGGGATCTGTGTTTTTTTTAAGGTTTTGAGGAGAGATTTCCTTCGATTTTTAGTCTTTGTTTTTAGTTTAATGACCCTTTGGTAATACAGAGTTCGGTTTGATGACACATTCGGGATCTGTGTTTTTTTTAAGGTTTTGAGGAGAGATTTCCTTCGATTTTTAGTTATGTTTAGGGTTAGGTTAGGATTTAGGTTATGTTTAGGGCTAGGTTTAGATTTAGGTTATGTTTAGGGTTAGGTTTAGGGTTAGGTTTTAGGTTTAGGTTATGTTTAAGGCTAGGTTTAGATTTAGGTTATGTTTAGGGTTAGGTTTAGGGTTAGGTTTTAGGTTTAGGTTATGTTTAGGGCTAGGTTTAGATTTAGGTTATGTTTAGGGTTAGGTTTTAGGTTTAGGTTATGTTTAGGGCTAGGTTTAGATTTAGGTTATGTTTAGGGTTAGGTTTTAGGTTTAGGTTATGTTTAGGGCTAGGTTTAGATTTAGGTTATGTTTAGGGTTAGGTTTTAGGTTTAGGTTATGTTTAGGGCTAGGTTTAGATTTAGGTTATGTTTAGGGTTAGGTTTTAGGTTTAGGTTATGTTTAGGGCTAGGTTTAGATTTAGGTTATGTTTAGGGTTAGGTTTTAGGTTTAGGTTATGTTTAGGGCTAGGTTTAGATTTAGGTTATGTTTAGGGTTAGGTTTTAGGTTTAGGTTATGTTTAGGGCTAGGTTTAGATTTAGGTTATGTTTAGGGTTAGGTTTTAGGTTTAGGTTATGTTTTAGGGCTAGGGTTAGATTCAGGTTATGTTTAAGGTTAGGGTTAGGGTTAGGGTTAGGGTTAGGGTTAGGGTTAAGGTTAGGGTTAGGGTTAGGGTTAGGGTTACGGTTACGGTTAGGGTTAGGTTAGGGTTATGGTTAGGGTTAGGGTTAGGTTACGGTTAGGGTTAGGTTAGGGTTAGGGTTAGGGTTAGGTTCAGGTTATGTTTAGGGTTAGGTTTAGATTAAGGCCATGTTTAGGGTTGGGTTTGGGGTCAGGTTATGTTTAGGGTTAGGTTTCGGTTATGTTCAGGGTTAGGTTTAGGGTATGTTTAGGGTTAGGTTTAGAGTTAGGTTATGTTTAGGGTTAGGTTTAGATTTAGACTATGTTTTAGGGTTGGGTTTAGGGTTAGGTTATGTTTAGGCAATATACAAAATAATAATAATAATAATAATTTTACTTAAAGTTCCAAGAGAATTTGGCTTGGCTCATTAGACCAGTGAGACTCATGTAGCATGCCTGGTCCGAAGGCTCTGGCAAGGGTTAGGTTTTTGTTAATATACAATGACTTCCCCCAGTACAGCCCATCAGGCTGCATGGTTTGAGTAGGAAGACCAAGGGTAGTGCACGGGCCGGCGCCTGTTAGGCATTGCTACTGGGCTTGAGGTCAATGAGCAGGTAAAATCTGAACTGATCTGTCTTTTCTAGCTTAATCCTACTTCGTCCGAGTGCTAGGTCTCTAAAGGGTTATGGTTAGGGTTAGGGTTAGGGTTAGGGTTAGGGTTAGGGTTAGGGTTAGGGTTAGGGTTAGGGTTAGGGTTAGGGTTAGGGTTAGGGTTAGGGTTAGGGTTAGGGTTAGGGTTAGGTTAGGGTTAGGGTTAGGGTTAGGGTTAGGGTTAGGGTTAGGGTTAGGGTTAGGGTTAGGGTTAGGGTTAGGGTTAGGGTTAGGGTTAGGGTAGGGTTAGGGTTAGGGTTAGGGTTAGGGTTAGGGTTAGGGTTAGGGTTAGGGTTAGGGTTAGGGTTAGGGTTAGGGTTAGGGTTAGGGTTAGGGTTAGGGTTAGGGTTAGGGTTAGGGTTAGGGTTAGGGTTAGGGTTAGGGTTAGGGTTAGGGTTAGGGTTAGGGTTAGGGTTAGGGTTAGGGTTAGGGTTAGGGTTAGGGTTAGGGTTAGGGTTAGGGTTAGGGTTAGGGTTAGGGTTAGGGTTAGGGTTAGGGTTAGGGTTAGGGTTAGGGTTAGGGTTAGGGTTAGGGTTAGGGTTAGGGTTAGGGTTAGGGTTAGGGTTAGGGTTAGGGTTAGGGTTAGGGTTAGGGTTAGGGTTAGGGTTAGGGTTAGGGTTAGGGTTAGGGTTAGGGTTAGGGTTAGGGTTAGGGTTAGGGTTAGGGTTAGGGTTAGGGTTAGGGTTAGGGTTAGGGTTAGGGTTAGGGTTAGGGTTAGGGTTAGGGTTAGGGTTAGGGTTAGGGTTAGGGTTAGGGTTAGGGTTAGGGTTAGGGTTAGGGTTAGGGTTAGGGTTAGGGTTAGGGTTAGGGTTAGGGTTAGGGTTAGGGTTAGGGTTAGGGTTAGGGTTAGGGTTAGGGTTAGGGTTAGGGTTAGGGTTAGGGTTAGGGTTAGGGTTAGGGTTAGGGTTAGGGTTAGGGTTAGGGTTAGGGTTAGGGTTAGGGTTAGGGTTAGGGTTAGGGTTAGGGTTAGGGTTAGGGTTAGGGTTAGGGTTAGGGTTAGGGTTAGGGTTAGGGTTAGGGTTAGGGTTAGGGTTAGGGTTAGGGTTAGGGTTAGGGTTAGGGTTAGGGTTAGGGTTAGGGTTAGGGTTAGGGTTAGGGTTAGGGTTAGGGTTAGGGTTAGGGTTAGGGTTAGGGTTAGGGTTAGGGTTAGGGTTAGGGTTAGGGTTAGGGTTAGGGTTAGGGTTAGGGTTAGGGTTAGGGTTAGGGTTAGGGTTAGGGTTAGGGTTAGGGTTAGGGTTAGGGTTAGGGTTAGGGTTAGGGTTAGGGTTAGGGTTAGGGTTAGGGTTAGGGTTAGGGTTAGGGTTAGGGTTAGGGTTAGGGTTAGGGTTAGGGTTAGGGTTAGGGTTAGGGTTAGGGTTAGGGTTAGGGTTAGGGTTAGGGTTAGGGTTAGGGTTAGGGTTAGGGTTAGGGTTAGGGTTAGGGTTAGGGTTAGGGTTAGGGTTAGGGTTAGGGTTAGGGTTAGGGTTAGGGTTAGGGTTAGGGTTAGGGTTAGGGTTAGGGTTAGGGTTAGGGTTAGGGTTAGGGTTAGGGTTAGGGTTAGGGTTAGGGTTAGGGTTAGGGTTAGGGTTAGGGTTAGGGTTAGGGTTAGGGTTAGGGTTAGGGTTAGGGTTAGGGTTAGGGTTAGGGTTAGGGTTAGGGTTAGGGTTAGGGTTAGGGTTAGGGTTAGGGTTAGGGTTAGGGTTAGGGTTAGGGTTAGGGTTAGGGTTAGGGTTAGGGTTAGGGTTAGGGTTAGGGTTAGGGTTAGGGTTAGGGTTAGGGTTAGGGTTAGGGTTAGGGTTAGGGTTAGGGTTAGGGTTAGGGTTAGGGTTAGGGTTAGGGTTAGGGTTAGGGTTAGGGTTAGGGTTAGGGTTAGGGTTAGGGTTAGGGTTAGGGTTAGGGTTAGGGTTAGGGTTAGGGTTAGGGTTAGGGTTAGGGTTAGGGTTAGGGTTAGGGTTAGGGTTAGGGTTAGGGTTAGGGTTAGGGTTAGGGTTAGGGTTAGGGTTAGGGTTAGGGTTAGGGTTAGGGTTAGGGTTAGGGTTAGGGTTAGGGTTAGGGTTAGGGTTAGGGTTAGGGTTAGGGTTAGGGTTAGGGTTAGGGTTAGGGTTAGGGTTAGGGTTAGGGTTAGGGTTAGGGTTAGGGTTAGGGTTAGGGTTAGGGTTAGGGTTAGGGTTAGGGTTAGGGTTAGGGTTAGGGTTAGGGTTAGGGTTAGGGTTAGGGTTAGGGTTAGGGTTAGGGTTAGGGTTAGGGTTAGGGTTAGGGTTAGGGTTAGGGTTAGGGTTAGGGTTAGGGTTAGGGTTAGGGTTAGGGTTAGGGTTAGGGTTAGGGTTAGGGTTAGGGTTAGGGTTAGGGTTAGGGTTAGGGTTAGGGTTAGGGTTAGGGTTAGGGTTAGGGTTAGGGTTAGGGTTAGGGTTAGGGTTAGGGTTAGGGTTAGGGTTAGGGTTAGGGTTAGGGTTAGGGTTAGGGTTAGGGTTAGGGTTAGGGTTAGGGTTAGGGTTAGGGTTAGGGTTAGGGTTAGGGTTAGGGTTAGGGTTAGGGTTAGGGTTAGGGTTAGGGTTAGGGTTAGGGTTAGGGTTAGGGTTAGGGTTAGGGTTAGGGTTAGGGTTAGGGTTAGGGTTAGGGTTAGGGTTAGGGTTAGGGTTAGGGTTAGGGTTAGGGTTAGGGTTAGGGTTAGGGTTAGGGTTAGGGTTAGGGTTAGGGTTAGGGTTAGGGTTAGGGTTAGGGTTAGGGTTAGGGTTAGGGTTAGGGTTAGGGTTAGGGTTAGGGTTAGGGTTAGGGTTAGGGTTAGGGTTAGGGTTAGGGTTAGGGTTAGGGTTAGGGTTAGGGTTAGGGTTAGGGTTAGGGTTAGGGTTAGGGTTAGGGTTAGGGTTAGGGTTAGGGTTAGGGTTAGGGTTAGGGTTAGGGTTAGGGTTAGGGTTAGGGTTAGGGTTAGGGTTAGGGTTAGGGTTAGGGTTAGGGTTAGGGTTAGGGTTAGGGTTAGGGTTAGGGTTAGGGTTAGGGTTAGGGTTAGGGTTAGGGTTAGGGTTAGGGTTAGGGTTAGGGTTAGGGTTAGGGTTAGGGTTAGGGTTAGGGTTAGGGTTAGGGTTAGGGTTAGGGTTAGGGTTAGGGTTAGGGTTAGGGTTAGGGTTAGGGTTAGGGTTAGGGTTAGGGTTAGGGTTAGGGTTAGGGTTAGGGTTAGGGTTAGGGTTAGGGTTAGGGTTAGGGTTAGGGTTAGGGTTAGGGTTAGGGTTAGGGTTAGGGTTAGGGTTAGGGTTAGGGTTAGGGTTAGGGTTAGGGTTAGGGTTAGGGTTAGGGTTAGGGTTAGGGTTAGGGTTAGGGTTAGGGTTAGGGTTAGGGTTAGGGTTAGGGTTAGGGTTAGGGTTAGGGTTAGGGTTAGGGTTAGGGTTAGGGTTAGGGTTAGGGTTAGGGTTAGGGTTAGGGTTAGGGTTAGGGTTAGGGTTAGGGTTAGGGTTAGGGTTAGGGTTAGGGTTAGGGTTAGGGTTAGGGTTAGGGTTAGGGTTAGGGTTAGGGTTAGGGTTAGGGTTAGGGTTAGGGTTAGGGTTAGGGTTAGGGTTAGGGTTAGGGTTAGGGTTAGGGTTAGGGTTAGGGTTAGGGTTAGGGTTAGGGTTAGGGTTAGGGTTAGGGTTAGGGTTAGGGTTAGGGTTAGGGTTAGGGTTAGGGTTAGGGTTAGGGTTAGGGTTAGGGTTAGGGTTAGGGTTAGGGTTAGGGTTAGGGTTAGGGTTAGGGTTAGGGTTAGGGTTAGGGTTAGGGTTAGGGTTAGGGTTAGGGTTAGGGTTAGGGTTAGGGTTAGGGTTAGGGTTAGGGTTAGGGTTAGGGTTAGGGTTAGGGTTAGGGTTAGGGTTAGGGTTAGGGTTAGGGTTAGGGTTAGGGTTAGGGTTAGGGTTAGGGTTAGGGTTAGGGTTAGGGTTAGGGTTAGGGTTAGGGTTAGGGTTAGGGTTAGGGTTAGGGTTAGGGTTAGGGTTAGGGTTAGGGTTAGGGTTAGGGTTAGGGTTAGGGTTAGGGTTAGGGTTAGGGTTAGGGTTAGGGTTAGGGTTAGGGTTAGGGTTAGGGTTAGGGTTAGGGTTAGGGTTAGGGTTAGGGTTAGGGTTAGGGTTAGGGTTAGGGTTAGGGTTAGGGTTAGGGTTAGGGTTAGGGTTAGGGTTAGGGTTAGGGTTAGGGTTAGGGTTAGGGTTAGGGTTAGGGTTAGGGTTAGGGTTAGGGTTAGGGTTAGGGTTAGGGTTAGGGTTAGGGTTAGGGTTAGGGTTAGGGTTAGGGTTAGGGTTAGGGTTAGGGTTAGGGTTAGGGTTAGGGTTAGGGTTAGGGTTAGGGTTAGGGTTAGGGTTAGGGTTAGGGTTAGGGTTAGGGTTAGGGTTAGGGTTAGGGTTAGGGTTAGGGTTAGGGTTAGGGTTAGGGTTAGGGTTAGGGTTAGGGTTAGGGTTAGGGTTAGGGTTAGGGTTAGGGTTAGGGTTAGGGTTAGGGTTAGGGTTAGGGTTAGGGTTAGGGTTAGGGTTAGGGTTAGGGTTAGGGTTAGGGTTAGGGTTAGGGTTAGGGTTAGGGTTAGGGTTAGGGTTAGGGTTAGGGTTAGGGTTAGGGTTAGGGTTAGGGTTAGGGTTAGGGTTAGGGTTAGGGTTAGGGTTAGGGTTAGGGTTAGGGTTAGGGTTAGGGTTAGGGTTAGGGTTAGGGTTAGGGTTAGGGTTAGGGTTAGGGTTAGGGTTAGGGTTAGGGTTAGGGTTAGGGTTAGGGTTAGGGTTAGGGTTAGGGTTAGGGTTAGGGTTAGGGTTAGGGTTAGGGTTAGGGTTAGGGTTAGGGTTAGGGTTAGGGTTAGGGTTAGGGTTAGGGTTAGGGTTAGGGTTAGGGTTAGGGTTAGGGTTAGGGTTAGGGTTAGGGTTAGGGTTAGGGTTAGGGTTAGGGTTAGGGTTAGGGTTAGGGTTAGGGTTAGGGTTAGGGTTAGGGTTAGGGTTAGGGTTAGGGTTAGGGTTAGGGTTAGGGTTAGGGTTAGGGTTAGGGTTAGGGTTAGGGTTAGGGTTAGGGTTAGGGTTAGGGTTAGGGTTAGGGTTAGGGTTAGGGTTAGGGTTAGGGTTAGGGTTAGGGTTAGGGTTAGGGTTAGGGTTAGGGTTAGGGTTAGGGTTAGGGTTAGGGTTAGGGTTAGGGTTAGGGTTAGGGTTAGGGTTAGGGTTAGGGTTAGGGTTAGGGTTAGGGTTAGGGTTAGGGTTAGGGTTAGGGTTAGGGTTAGGGTTAGGGTTAGGGTTAGGGTTAGGGTTAGGGTTAGGGTTAGGGTTAGGGTTAGGGTTAGGGTTAGGGTTAGGGTTAGGGTTAGGGTTAGGGTTAGGGTTAGGGTTAGGGTTAGGGTTAGGGTTAGGGTTAGGGTTAGGGTTAGGGTTAGGGTTAGGGTTAGGGTTAGGGTTAGGGTTAGGGTTAGGGTTAGGGTTAGGGTTAGGGTTAGGGTTAGGGTTAGGGTTAGGGTTAGGGTTAGGGTTAGGGTTAGGGTTAGGGTTAGGGTTAGGGTTAGGGTTAGGGTTAGGGTTAGGGTTAGGGTTAGGGTTAGGGTTAGGGTTAGGGTTAGGGTTAGGGTTAGGGTTAGGGTTAGGGTTAGGGTTAGGGTTAGGGTTAGGGTTAGGGTTAGGGTTAGGGTTAGGGTTAGGGTTAGGGTTAGGGTTAGGGTTAGGGTTAGGGTTAGGGTTAGGGTTAGGGTTAGGGTTAGGGTTAGGGTTAGGGTTAGGGTTAGGGTTAGGGTTAGGGTTAGGGTTAGGGTTAGGGTTAGGGTTAGGGTTAGGGTTAGGGTTAGGGTTAGGGTTAGGGTTAGGGTTAGGGTTAGGGTTAGGGTTAGGGTTAGGGTTAGGGTTAGGGTTAGGGTTAGGGTTAGGGTTAGGGTTAGGGTTAGGGTTAGGGTTAGGGTTAGGGTTAGGGTTAGGGTTAGGGTTAGGGTTAGGGTTAGGGTTAGGGTTAGGGTTAGGGTTAGGGTTAGGGTTAGGGTTAGGGTTAGGGTTAGGGTTAGGGTTAGGGTTAGGGTTAGGGTTAGGGTTAGGGTTAGGGTTAGGGTTAGGGTTAGGGTTAGGGTTAGGGTTAGGGTTAGGGTTAGGGTTAGGGTTAGGGTTAGGGTTAGGGTTAGGGTTAGGGTTAGGGTTAGGGTTAGGGTTAGGGTTAGGGTTAGGGTTAGGGTTAGGGTTAGGGTTAGGGTTAGGGTTAGGGTTAGGGTTAGGGTTAGGGTTAGGGTTAGGGTTAGGGTTAGGGTTAGGGTTAGGGTTAGGGTTAGGGTTAGGGTTAGGGTTAGGGTTAGGGTTAGGGTTAGGGTTAGGGTTAGGGTTAGGGTTAGGGTTAGGGTTAGGGTTAGGGTTAGGGTTAGGGTTAGGGTTAGGGTTAGGGTTAGGGTTAGGGTTAGGGTTAGGGTTAGGGTTAGGGTTAGGGTTAGGGTTAGGGTTAGGGTTAGGGTTAGGGTTAGGGTTAGGGTTAGGGTTAGGGTTAGGGTTAGGGTTAGGGTTAGGGTTAGGGTTAGGGTTAGGGTTAGGGTTAGGGTTAGGGTTAGGGTTAGGGTTAGGGTTAGGGTTAGGGTTAGGGTTAGGGTTAGGGTTAGGGTTAGGGTTAGGGTTAGGGTTAGGGTTAGGGTTAGGGTTAGGGTTAGGGTTAGGGTTAGGGTTAGGGTTAGGGTTAGGGTTAGGGTTAGGGTTAGGGTTAGGGTTAGGGTTAGGGTTAGGGTTAGGGTTAGGGTTAGGGTTAGGGTTAGGGTTAGGGTTAGGGTTAGGGTTAGGGTTAGGGTTAGGGTTAGGGTTAGGGTTAGGGTTAGGGTTAGGGTTAGGGTTAGGGTTAGGGTTAGGGTTAGGGTTAGGGTTAGGGTTAGGGTTAGGGTTAGGGTTAGGGTTAGGGTTAGGGTTAGGGTTAGGGTTAGGGTTAGGGTTAGGGTTAGGGTTAGGGTTAGGGTTAGGGTTAGGGTTAGGGTTAGGGTTAGGGTTAGGGTTAGGGTTAGGGTTAGGGTTAGGGTTAGGGTTAGGGTTAGGGTTAGGGTTAGGGTTAGGGTTAGGGTTAGGGTTAGGGTTAGGGTTAGGGTTAGGGTTAGGGTTAGGGTTAGGGTTAGGGTTAGGGTTAGGGTTAGGGTTAGGGTTAGGGTTAGGGTTAGGGTTAGGGTTAGGGTTAGGGTTAGGGTTAGGGTTAGGGTTAGGGTTAGGGTTAGGGTTAGGGTTAGGGTTAGGGTTAGGGTTAGGGTTAGGGTTAGGGTTAGGGTTAGGGTTAGGGTTAGGGTTAGGGTTAGGGTTAGGGTTAGGGTTAGGGTTAGGGTTAGGGTTAGGGTTAGGGTTAGGGTTAGGGTTAGGGTTAGGGTTAGGGTTAGGGTTAGGGTTAGGGTTAGGGTTAGGGTTAGGGTTAGGGTTAGGGTTAGGGTTAGGGTTAGGGTTAGGGTTAGGGTTAGGGTTAGGGTTAGGGTTAGGGTTAGGGTTAGGGTTAGGGTTAGGGTTAGGGTTAGGGTTAGGGTTAGGGTTAGGGTTAGGGTTAGGGTTAGGGTTAGGGTTAGGGTTAGGGTTAGGGTTAGGGTTAGGGTTAGGGTTAGGGTTAGGGTTAGGGTTAGGGTTAGGGTTAGGGTTAGGGTTAGGGTTAGGGTTAGGGTTAGGGTTAGGGTTAGGGTTAGGGTTAGGGTTAGGGTTAGGGTTAGGGTTAGGGTTAGGGTTAGGGTTAGGGTTAGGGTTAGGGTTAGGGTTAGGGTTAGGGTTAGGGTTAGGGTTAGGGTTAGGGTTAGGGTTAGGGTTAGGGTTAGGGTTAGGGTTAGGGTTAGGGTTAGGGTTAGGGTTAGGGTTAGGGTTAGGGTTAGGGTTAGGGTTAGGGTTAGGGTTAGGGTTAGGGTTAGGGTTAGGGTTAGGGTTAGGGTTAGGGTTAGGGTTAGGGTTAGGGTTAGGGTTAGGGTTAGGGTTAGGGTTAGGGTTAGGGTTAGGGTTAGGGTTAGGGTTAGGGTTAGGGTTAGGGTTAGGGTTAGGGTTAGGGTTAGGGTTAGGGTTAGGGTTAGGGTTAGGGTTAGGGTTAGGGTTAGGGTTAGGGTTAGGGTTAGGGTTAGGGTTAGGGTTAGGGTTAGGGTTAGGGTTAGGGTTAGGGTTAGGGTTAGGGTTAGGGTTAGGGTTAGGGTTAGGGTTAGGGTTAGGGTTAGGGTTAGGGTTAGGGTTAGGGTTAGGGTTAGGGTTAGGGTTAGGGTTAGGGTTAGGGTTAGGGTTAGGGTTAGGGTTAGGGTTAGGGTTAGGGTTAGGGTTAGGGTTAGGGTTAGGGTTAGGGTTAGGGTTAGGGTTAGGGTTAGGGTTAGGGTTAGGGTTAGGGTTAGGGTTAGGGTTAGGGTTAGGGTTAGGGTTAGGGTTAGGGTTAGGGTTAGGGTTAGGGTTAGGGTTAGGGTTAGGGTTAGGGTTAGGGTTAGGGTTAGGGTTAGGGTTAGGGTTAGGGTTAGGGTTAGGGTTAGGGTTAGGGTTAGGGTTAGGGTTAGGGTTAGGGTTAGGGTTAGGGTTAGGGTTAGGGTTAGGGTTAGGGTTAGGGTTAGGGTTAGGGTTAGGGTTAGGGTTAGGGTTAGGGTTAGGGTTAGGGTTAGGGTTAGGGTTAGGGTTAGGGTTAGGGTTAGGGTTAGGGTTAGGGTTAGGGTTAGGGTTAGGGTTAGGGTTAGGGTTAGGGTTAGGGTTAGGGTTAGGGTTAGGGTTAGGGTTAGGGTTAGGGTTAGGGTTAGGGTTAGGGTTAGGGTTAGGGTTAGGGTTAGGGTTAGGGTTAGGGTTAGGGTTAGGGTTAGGGTTAGGGTTAGGGTTAGGGTTAGGGTTAGGGTTAGGGTTAGGGTTAGGGTTAGGGTTAGGGTTAGGGTTAGGGTTAGGGTTAGGGTTAGGGTTAGGGTTAGGGTTAGGGTTAGGGTTAGGGTTAGGGTTAGGGTTAGGGTTAGGGTTAGGGTTAGGGTTAGGGTTAGGGTTAGGGTTAGGGTTAGGGTTAGGGTTAGGGTTAGGGTTAGGGTTAGGGTTAGGGTTAGGGTTAGGGTTAGGGTTAGGGTTAGGGTTAGGGTTAGGGTTAGGGTTAGGGTTAGGGTTAGGGTTAGGGTTAGGGTTAGGGTTAGGGTTAGGGTTAGGGTTAGGGTTAGGGTTAGGGTTAGGGTTAGGGTTAGGGTTAGGGTTAGGGTTAGGGTTAGGGTTAGGGTTAGGGTTAGGGTTAGGGTTAGGGTTAGGGTTAGGGTTAGGGTTAGGGTTAGGGTTAGGGTTAGGGTTAGGGTTAGGGTTAGGGTTAGGGTTAGGGTTAGGGTTAGGGTTAGGGTTAGGGTTAGGGTTAGGGTTAGGGTTAGGGTTAGGGTTAGGGTTAGGGTTAGGGTTAGGGTTAGGGTTAGGGTTAGGGTTAGGGTTAGGGTTAGGGTTAGGGTTAGGGTTAGGGTTAGGGTTAGGGTTAGGGTTAGGGTTAGGGTTAGGGTTAGGGTTAGGGTTAGGGTTAGGGTTAGGGTTAGGGTTAGGGTTAGGGTTAGGGTTAGGGTTAGGGTTAGGGTTAGGGTTAGGGTTAGGGTTAGGGTTAGGGTTAGGGTTAGGGTTAGGGTTAGGGTTAGGGTTAGGGTTAGGGTTAGGGTTAGGGTTAGGGTTAGGGTTAGGGTTAGGGTTAGGGTTAGGGTTAGGGTTAGGGTTAGGGTTAGGGTTAGGGTTAGGGTTAGGGTTAGGGTTAGGGTTAGGGTTAGGGTTAGGGTTAGGGTTAGGGTTAGGGTTAGGGTTAGGGTTAGGGTTAGGGTTAGGGTTAGGGTTAGGGTTAGGGTTAGGGTTAGGGTTAGGGTTAGGGTTAGGGTTAGGGTTAGGGTTAGGGTTAGGGTTAGGGTTAGGGTTAGGGTT